>NC_057802.1:453658689-453668517 GCF_018294505.1 Triticum aestivum | reverse complement strand
AAACAGTTCGTGACATTTAAAATTATTTTTCATGCCATTTACCGAAAAATACATGGAATGTAAAAAAATGTTCATGCCGTTTAAAAATTTATTTAACATGCGACTGCAAATTTTCACCATATATTTAAATATAAATTATATTTTCATTTTTTGAATGTTCATCATGTATAAACATAAAAATATTCAACATGTAATTCTAAAATGTTTGACATTTATGTAAAAAATATTAACTTGGATACAAAAATGTTCAGCATGTATATAGAAGTCTAACATGAATTTTCAAAAAAGAGAAGGAAAGAAAAGAAAAATCAAATATCAAAAGGCAACTAAAAAACAATGAAAGCCGATAATGAAAACACATAAAAGAAAATAAATCAAAAAATCGCATGGAACATTCCTAAAAAAGGTGTGAGGTTCTACAAACAGGTCTCGGAAACTTGCCAAATTCTCGCTAACACACCTATTAGGTCGGCCAATGTTAATCTTTGTAAGCAAGATCGATAGATGTTTTGCAGTAAGTGTGATATAGCTTCTGCGCATTAGGGCTGCCCACGCTCTGCCCGATTGTGGGCCGTCCATTTCAGGCGTCAGGGCTTTCCCGTTTCTGTTTCCCGCTCTATGTCACACTTGGTTGACTCAAAAAAAACTTGTTAGTTCTATGGTAATCAGTGATATTAAGGACAAACTAAAGGAGTATGAAGCGGCAAATGTGAAGCACGAAGGACGAGCATTGATGCTCATAATTTAGCTAAAGCTAGTCTGTCACTAGAATTGGGGCGCCATGTGTGGCTGCTAAACCCCCCAGAATTTACATGTATCAAGACCTTTATTTCAGTTTGATTTAATCTAGTGACACCCCTAAAAAACTTGGTGGTTGCATGTTCTGTTAGTTTCCCTGTCAGCTTTCTGGTGGAAAATATTTTATTTGAAAATACTCATTATATACATTATGCCAAAAAATTAAACCATTAAAAATATTCTTATTGAAAATGTTTATAGGTTATGTGAAGGCATAAGTTTTAAGAAAAAATCACAAAACTTAAAATTATTCAAAAAATGTGAAAGATCGTGGATGTCGCTTAGAGGGAGGGGGGGTGAATAGGCGCTTTAAAATAATTACGGTTTAGGCTTGAACAAATGCGGAATAAACCTAGCAGTTAATTTGTCAAGCACAAAACCTAAACACGACTAGGCTCACCTATGTGCACCAACAACTTATGCTAAGGAAGATAAACAACTATGAGATAGCAAAATATATGACAAGAAACAATATGGCTATCACAAAGTAAAGTGCATAAGTAAAGGGCTCGGGTAAGAGATAACCGAGGCACGCGGAGACGACGATGTATCCCGAAGTTCACACCCTTGCCGATGCTAATCTCCATTTGGAGAGGTGTGGAGGCACAATGCTCCCCATGAAGCCAATAGGGCCACCGTAATCTCCTCACGCCCTCACACAATTGAAGATGTCGTGATTCCACTAAGGGACCCTTGAGGGTGGTCACCGAACCCGTACAAATGGCAACCCTTGGGGGCGGTCACCGAAACCCGTCAAATTGCTCGGGCGATCTCCACAACCTAATTGGAGACCCCGACGCTTGCCCGGAGCTTTACACCACAATGATTGAGCTCCAAACACCACCAATCGTCTAGGGCTCCAAGGCACCCAAGATGAACAAGCTCAAGGGTGCCAAGCATCCAAGAGTAATAAGCTTCTCAACTTATAACTTCCACGTATCACCATGGAGAACTCAAACTGATGCTCCAAATGCAATGGCAAGGGCACACAGAGTGCCCAAGTCCTTCTCTCCCAAATCCCACCAAAGCAACCAATGCTACGGAGGAAAATGAGAGGAAGAACGAAGAAGAGAACACGAAGATCTCTAAGATCTAGATCCAAGGGGTTCCCCTCACTTAGAGGAGAAAGTGATTGGTGGAAATGTGGATCTAGATCTCCTCTCTCTTTCCCCCCCAAAACTAGCCAGAATCCTTGGAGGGATTGAGAGATAGCAAGCTCGAAGAAGGTCAACAATGGGGGAAGAACACGAGCTTAAGAGAGATGGTTCATTGGGAAGAAGACCCCCTTTTATAGGTGGGAAAAAATCCAACCGTTATGCTCACAGCCCGCACAGAGCGGTACTACCGCTAGGGCGGTGGAAGCCCTTTGAAAAACAACAGCGAGGAGGCAAAAGGCCGGTAGAACCGCCGGAGCGGTACTACCGCTCGTCCTCACGGTACTACCGCTAGGGGTAGCGGTACTACCGCTAAGGGTAGCAGTACTACTGCTTGCGAGCGGTATTAAAAAAAATACATCCGTGCCTACCACCGCTGGACTTAAGACGAGTTTTGGGTCCGGAGCGGAAGTAGCCACAGAAGTAGCCGCGGTAGTACCGCTCCCAAGAGCGGTAGTAGAAAATTACATCCCCTCCAAGCGGTAGTATCGCTCCCATGAGCGGTAGTACCGCTGCAGCCTTTTTAAGGACACCAAAACTGACACAATTTCTGCAAACGAACTTCGAATTCAACGAAACCAAGTTTGTTGGAAAGCTAGTGACAAGGGCTAACACAATCTTGATAGAAATAACAATAAGAAGGAAATTAGAAAAGACCCATAAGAAAATGGTGGGAACCCTTCCTCGAATAAGACCGGTAAAACCTCCAACACCGAAAACGCAATAGAAGAAGCATGTGAACTCCGTTTTCAAAGAACTCGAGCTTGTCAAGAAGATGACCATAAGCTCCAAATCTCACAAGGAGAAAAGCAAACAAGAACCAAGAAAGATGATGCAAGCATGCAATGGTTTGAGCTCTCTACGAATGATACGATCAAGCTACTCACTTGAGAGCCCCCCTTGATAGTACGACAATCGATCCTATAACCCGGTCTCCAAACTACCACCATGAGACCGGTAAAATAGAGAACCTATCAAGGCCAAACCTTTGCCATGCACAAAGTCCACTTGAGCTAGATGTAGACGATCTTGACTTCCTCAAGTAGGACCACCTTTCTTGATTACGTTGGCTCGGTGAAGACTAGTAGATTGCTCCCCCATACTCCACTATGGGTGAGCCACTCTTCGGCACATCTTCACAAGTCCATTGTCACCACAATGGACGGCAATCTTCAAGCACTTGATCTCTTCGTGATGCATTGCATCACTTGAACGTACACACCGCAACCTAACCTCACAAAGAACTCTCACGAAGACCATGTGTTAGTACACAAAGCATAATTGACAATGCTTACCATACCATGGGATCACTTGATCCCTCTCGGTACATCTTCTACTCTTTGTGTGTTGATTAATTTGATTCACTCTTTGACTTAGTCTTGATCAACCTCTCACATGACCAATCTTTAGGTAATTCCTTGAATAACACCTTGGTCATCACAAACTCTCCTTGAAACCAACAAATGGACTCCAAGAAAAGCCTATGGAAAAATCCTTCAAATATAACTCAAGGCAACCATTAGTCCATAGAGATTGTCATTAATTACCCAAACCAAACATGGGGGCACCGCATGTTCTTTCAATCTCCCCCATTTTGGTAATTGATGACAATCACTTTCAAGAGAGTTTATATAAGGAAATATGCATCACCATGCAATGCAAAGCAAGAAGAAACAACTCTCTAATCTTCTCCACAAAAACTCTCTGAAACTTCTCCCCCATTGGCATCGATTGCCCAAATGGGAGAAAAGCTTAGAAGGCCAATATAAATTGTGTTCCTCTACAAATTCTGTATTTCTCAACAAGAGAGTGGAATGCAATACACATATCCAACGGTAAATACTTGGAGGAAGACAAACTATATTGAGGCACAAAGATTGCAAAAGAATGATATGCCACAAAGACATAACAAAGAGAGAAACAGACAATCAAGCAATCAAAAGATACCAATTGAACCAACTAGACCAATGATCCTACGTGCCACATGAATAAAAGATATTATGATATGAGCAAAGGAGTGTTCTAGAGAAACTAGAGAAGCTCCCCATGATTTGTGCACAATTTAGTTTTGTAATTGGATACAACGAGCACAAAATAGGATCGTCACTCCCCCAAGATCAATAGAACCTCACGACAAGTGCAAGAGAGCAATGGAGTGTTATAAAGACACTAGTGAAGCTCCCCATGATTTGTGCACTCCTTACAATATTTGCATTAGGATAGCAAGTGCACAAAATAGGATCATCACTCCTCAAAAATCAATAGAAACTCACAACAAGTGCAAGTGAGCATGTAGGAAACAAAGCCTAGCACTTGCAACAAACAAATGGTTGCGCAACATACAAAAGAGGAAACTTAAGAGTAGGCTCAACCAAAATGATGTGTGTGACTCATGGCAAAGCACTAGAAAAGACTAATGTAAGGGTGAGCATTAAGCATCAACATAGTCTTGAATAGTGGAGATACAAGGTGCATGACATGTCCTTCCCACACACACCAAGCAAATGGGTTCACAAGCACACTAAATATGCAAAATGAATAACCAACACTTGTGACAACCCATGGTGAAGAAAGAAAATGATAGCTTTCTTAAGAGGAGGGATACCAATCGAAATGGCAAAAGCCTCATCAAGACAAGCAAGAGAAAAAAATATCTTCAGCACAACAGAGTGCATCAAGATGCAACGAAAGATCTGCACTCAAGATAAATCATTTCACATAAGCACCAAGGAAAGGTGGACGTGAAAGAATAAGGATATCAACTACATATGTAACTTCTCACAAGTGTATAAGATTCTAGGTAGATGAAAATCATGATGATATCAATCCACAAAGAAGGATATACACACGAAATAGTTACAAAAAGGAAAGAACAAGATATCCACAAGGAAGTCATAAATATACCAATAAAAAATTTGCTTGAGAGCATAGCACATGCCTAGATATGGTCTTTGTTGGGGAACGCAGTATTTCAAAAAATTTACCTACGATCACGCAAGATCTATCTAGGAGATGCATAGCAACGAGCGGGGAGAGTGTGTCCACGTACCCTCGTAGACCGAAAGCGGAAGCGTTTAGTAACGCGGTTGATGTAGTCGAACGTCTTCGTGATCCAACCGATCCAAGTACCGAACGTACGGCACCTCCGCGTTCAGCACACTTTCAGCTCGATGACTTCCCTCGATCTCTTAATCCAGTTGAGGACGAGGGAGAGTTCCGTCAGCACGACGGAATGGTGGCGGTGATGATGAAGTTACCAGCGTAGGGCTTCGCCTAAGCACTACGATGATATGACCGAGGTGTGTAACTATGGAGGGGGCACTGGTGCGCGTCGGTCCTAAACAAACGGTTTTTGACCCCTTTCCGCGACGGCATTTGGAACCGTCGCCAAGTGAGTGTGGGTGATAGGGGGGTCCTTCCCACACGACCCAGAAACTATCAGGGATAGGGCCCCTACAGTACTCCTACTCGTTTCTGCTCGCAATTGCCATCACAGTCGGTATTCTGGGGTGCTACGTTTACGATGCGCGACCCATCACAAACGGTTCACTATTATAGAACGTGTATGATGCGCGGCCCATCACAAACGGTTCACCGTTAAGAAGATTAGCTAATCGTCGTACGAGTGTCAGACAGGATTACGAAACGTCGGACCGTCGTAACATCGTCGTACACGGCAACTATCGCACACGCTATTCTGTGGTGCAACGTTTACGATGCATACTTCATCAGAAACAGTTCATGGTTACGAATCGTGTATGATAAGGCAACTAACACAAACATTTAGTTTGCCTGCACCGTTTGTGATATTGTCTGACATCGCACACGCTTTGCAAATGGCAACTGTGTGCATGCTTGCACACGTTTCCTCTCTGTGAACCGTCTCCGATTGTGGTGCATATCGCAAACGTTTGTGTTTTACCAACCGTGTGTGCCGTAACAACCTGGATAGCGTAATTACACCGTAATTTAATTACTGCTTTTCCAAATTGTACCAGATTTGGATTTGAATTTGAATGTATGCTACAGCTTTATTCATATCCATCAGGTTCAAACAACCAATACATTATTCGATTCATAGGTACATATGTTCAAGAATTACATAAGAACCAAATAAAGAATGATGAACCACAGTTGTATACTTTTACTATTAAAGACGGTAAAGAAACATGCGAAATATATTCTGGTTGCTGAACAAGGTGAAGCGGAATGCCCATATTGTGCCCTCCTCCATGCAGAAGGCACACACGACTCTAGTCCAACCCCTTGTGATGGCCGACCGCCCATCCTTCACGGTCTTCATGAAAACATCTAGATAATCATCGTGTTCTGGTAGAAATACTTTAACCTTTGCATGCCCACCAATCATGTACTTTGAGAGGTAGTCTTGAGTAAACTGCTTTGGCAACCACTGCAAAGGAAAAAGATTCAGACATTGTCATCTAACACAACTCATTATGGGCAGTAAAAAGAAGGCTGTAGAGTTCTTACTTACCATCCTGCAGTTTGCTGTTGTCTTGGATAAAGTGTAAACAAATAGTTTAATTGCCATCTTTGGACCCATTTTACTAACAATCTTTATCAGCTTCCTCACTTGATGCTGGTTCATCGATATCTCATTGCCCCATACGCAGAAAGGGTCGAAACGCGGATCTTTACCAATGACATATGTACCTAAAAGCACCAAGTTAATATTAGAAGCTAAACAGCAATTGCACAATGACGTAGTACAACACTCTTTTATAATATGTCTATATACATGCGTATGTGGTAGTCCATTTGAAATCTCTAAAAAGAAAAATATTTAGGAACGGAGGGAGTATCTTATAACATCCAATATACTCACATATTAGATGAATTAACATCTTATATTATGGCCCGGAAGGAGTTCAGTTCATTCTTACAAATTATCTGCTGCTGTATCCACGGGTTACAGTTAGTTTGAGCTAGTTCGGGCTCAAATAGCCCTAAAGTATATCTAAACATGAGGGCTAGTTTGAGCTAGTTGCATCTATAACCCACCCAAAAAAACTAGTATCCAACCCAAGAGGTGCTAATTGGAGCTAGTTCTCCTAGTGCATTTATTGTCAATCTAACCCTGCCATCCAAACAACTCTTTGGATGGAGTGAGTTCAGGGTTAGTAATGAGCTAGAAACTAACTCTAATCTCTAGCTAAGTTGAGTATCCAAACAGGGCTGTGTTGTTGCTGTTGTTGCTGCTGCTCTTGTACGTATATCTAGACATCATTAAAACATTAATGTAACACTCTTCCTTGTTGCTATGTAGCCTAGGATTGCATATTTAGACATTAAGTACAGTGCATGTTGCTATGTAGCCTCAGATATATTACATATGGCCCTAGTTAACCTAAGGAAAAATGGGTTGCAGATATATTCAGTTAAAAGTCCGATTCACCGATTAGTCCCTTATCAGCCGCCGGCCTATATGGTACCAGCTACTGATATCCTGAACAGTGAGCAGATATAAGCCATGGGATGAAACTAACCTCGATGGAAAACATCAGTCGTTCCCAAAATTGTCCTGTGTAGGTACATCAAGAAGCATGTTAAGCACAACAGGCTAAACATCAACCAAAATTACACATGGCAGACAAAATAATCTCCAAAAGATAGCTTCAGTGTGCAAGTTTAAGCACGCTAGTAAAGCAAAACAAGTGGAAAGGTGTGCTAACTGCAATAGGCCAAACATTTAACAACAAGCAAACATGGTCATTCAAACTGGTATTGTGCCGGTCTAAGTACACTGGTTATGGTTAAATAAAAATGGAAAGGCGTGTTAACTACAAGATGCAGCAACCAAATGTAGTCATTCATAGTGGTATTGTTGAAACTGGTACTGATGAAATTGAACTGCACAGTTCATACTTGCACATATAGAACATCACGTTGTGAATAACTGGAATAAACAAGGCATACTACGAACAACCAAAGATAGCATTTGAAACTGAACATATATGCTAACTACAAACAACCGAACAATCAAAAAACTTTAAAAGAGGCATATGCTAGCTATAACAGGCTTAACAACAAGCAAATATATGCATTCCTATCGGTATGTTTAAAACTGGATTGATGAAATGTACTGCACGGTAAATAATTGCACATATAGAGCATCACATTGTGAACAACTGAAATAAACAAGGCATACTGCAAACAACCAGATATAGCAATTAAAACTGGACATATTCTCACTACACTACAAAAGGAACTCGACAAAACAAATCATGGTTTCCCCCTGTGAAGAGGCACGACAAAACAAATCATGGGTTTCCTCACTTGTCACGGATGGGCTCGTTCCCGTGGGAAGAGCACGGACCCTGGATGCGCTCCATGTTGTCGCAGATGGGCTCCTTCCCCTTGGAAGAGCATGGCTGTAGGGTTCCCTCCCTGATGTCGCAGACGGGCGCTTTCCCCTTGGAAGAGCAGATGGGCTCTTTCCCCTTGGAAGAGCCGGAGAGGGTGCCCTCCTTGTGGTCGCCGTCAATGAGGTCTGACTTGGAAGCTGTGGATCCCAAGCGAGCGTCGCAGAACGTGTCCTTTAGAAATGACAAAAGGGGCTCGATGGCGATGTAGAATGGCAAATTGTTGATAGCGAGCTAGAGGAGATCAGCGGCGGGGCCATGGATGAGATCGACGGCGGTTGAACCCGAGGGGTTGGGGGTGGGCCACTTAACCTATGACACAGCCCGCCTCAGGGCGTCACTGTTGATGATCTCGATGTCGTAGCCGGCGGACAAGACATGCCCGCATACTCTAGCCCGCTGCTTGAGTGCGTGCCGTCAGTAATGGTCGTCAGCTTCCTCAGCAATGTCGGGCGAAGAGACCGCTATACACCTCTTTTGGGCCAGTCGCTCCTCGAGCTCCACGGGAAGCGTAGCCGGGCTTAGGCTGCGACGCTCTGGAGTGGGGGATGGGGATGGGGATCTGTGGGAAAGCGGGCGTTTAGCAGGCATCATCTAAGAAACTCAGGGCGGCCTAGGTATGGAGATCGGTGGGTAAGCTGTACGGGCAAACCGGCAGATGTTGACAATGGAGGCCTTGCGGCGGCAGCGACGGCAAGGACTTTGCTAGGGTTTTGAGTGAGGGAGGGTGTGTGTGTGCGCGCACGCCCGAGGAGGTTTTGGTGTGTGTGTGTGTGTGTGTGGAGGGGGGGAGGGGGCGTGGGGTGTTTGAGGAAATGACGCGGGTACTGAAAATTTTACTACGCGGGAGTCAAATGCGGGAGTCAAATGCCGGGCTATTGAAAATTTTGATGATAGTGCATCGCACACGGTCCGGAGATAACAACCGTGTGTTATGAAACAGAAAAACCCTTGAGGCGGGCAGATATTTTCTAGGGAAGAAGGTGGGATTGGGAACAAGAAACATCGCACACGGTCCGGAGATAACAACCGTGTGTTATGAAACAGAAAAACCCTCGAGGCGGGCAGATATTTTTGAGAGGGGGAGCCTCATGGAGCCCAATGTACTGTGCGGATGTGTGCGTGACAGGTGCACCTGCGTGGCACACGGTTAGTTTGAGTGAACCGTGTCTGTTGCGATGTTCATAAACTTGGCGAAAAATGACGCGGGAGAGGGTGAGAACAGGAACACACTTGCATGTGGACCAAATTTATGTATCAAAAGGGTGGTTTGATTTTCAAATACCAAAGGCAACTTTGATGTGGCACCTCTCTGGCAAAGCGCACGGTATTGCTTGCCCCCACCCCCCCCTCGTGTCGGCACGAAGGGAATCCTAAGCTATGAATGCATGCCCCCTCCCCCTCAACCGAGGTTCACCTATCAAAGTGCGAAGTAGCTAGCAGCCCCCCTCCTCCCTCGTGTCGGCACGAAGGGAATCCTAAGCTATGAATGC
>NC_057802.1:453583189-453657679 GCF_018294505.1 Triticum aestivum | reverse complement strand
CAGAGAGGCATATATCTCACCAAGATGGATCATAAAACGGACCAAGAATAATCCACCTTGGTTGTACAACCTCTCTCTTGTTGTTGGTCAAAGTGATGGCCGTCCATGCGACCCCGGAGATGGGCTAGCTCGCCAATAATCACGCAAGTAGCTAGTCCCCGAAAACAACCACTGCATGCGTGTGGCCCAAACATATGTATGGAGAGGTGTGTTTTTGAGTAACAATGGAACAACTTTGATGTGGCACCATGATTTCGAACTAGAAATCCCCACACTGAGTGAGGGTTATGTTGACGATGCATATGTATGTTACACCACACTTCAAGCCAACGACGGGGATTCATATATGCATGCATGCGTGCATAGTATATGCGCTCAAACTTAATTAGGTCTGAATCTCACCATGACCTATACTACGATAACATGAACCAAATGAAGAATCCGCCATGGTAACCTATCTTGTTGTTGGTCAAGGTGATCATGGATGTCCACGCGGGCCCACGAATATATAGGCTTGTCGCCGATAACCACGCGAGGGAGTGTATCGTTCGAAGGCAACCACTACATGCATATGCATGGAGGTGATGCGTGCATGCATGTTTGAATACACAACATTGATCTGGCGCGTGTGTCAAAAATCGTACACTAGCTCCCCACACAGCGAGATCGGTTCGTGATGGTGTCGTTGTACTAGCCACTTCGACTCGATGGGAGGGATTCATGCGTACACATGCATGTGTGTGTGCTCAAAGTGTATCATGCATGTCATCCCAGAGCAAAAATAATAATCCCCTCCTAAGTCAAATTAACCTCTCTTGTTGTCAGGCAAAAAGAAGTGATGGACCAAGCGGTCCCACAGATGGAAAGCATCGATATCACTGATAACTGCTTAAGTGGGTGCGAGAGGACAACCACCACCGCTTTGCATGTGGGCCAAACATATATATGTTGAATACCCAAAATGCACAACTTTGATGTGACACATGCCTCAAAAACCGTAAACCATGCACCCACATAGAGCGAGGTTCATATCAAGCGTACTACATATGATAGTCCCCTCCCCCCTCTTCATCGCATACTATATGCTCCTGCCGTAATATATGTACAACCCAAAAGAATCCTCATCGATGGTGAAATTAATTAACCTCTGCCGATGTAGGTCAAAGTGATGCATGCATGCATATGCATCGATGATGGCCTCGTGGACCCACAGATGGAAGCGTCACACATGAGTGTCCTAGCTAGGATATATATGCATGTGGCCCAAAAAGGTGTTGTGTGATGTTTGAATAACCAATTTTCACAATTTTGATGTGGCACGTGCCTCGGTAACCAAAAAGTCCCGACACTGAGTGAGGTGTAGTTGTTCACGGACGCATACGTATAGTATATATGCTAGTCCCCTCCCGCCTCTTCGACGCATACTATATACCACCATAACACAAACAAAAAAGATTCTACCTTGCTGGTCAAATTAACCTCACTGCCGGCTATTCGTCAAAGTGATGGACGACGACCTCGCGGGCCCACAGAAAGCGTCACACGCGAGTATCGAGTGTCGTGTAGGACAACCATCGACTGCATGTGGCCATAACATTTATGTATGAAAGGATTGTGTAATGTTTTAAATAACGATTCCACGACTCTGATGTGGCACCAGCCTGCTAACAAAACGGACAACCCACACGGTGGCTCAGAACTCGTAGTGTACTGTGAGCCACCCGCCACAACTAGACGCACACACCCACACACACACCGTGAATCCACCGCAACTACGATGCATGTTAAATTAATTATCCCGCGGTGAACATACATGTTACCAAAGGAGGGACGTTTTAATTTCAAAAAAAATCACAGAGATCATTAAGACGTTTTAGTACATTGATTGATTGATTTTCTATGGGTATAATGTGCAAAAATGAAATTTGAGCTACATGCACACGTGACGGTGCACCTAAATGGATTGCAAAAATACATGTGTCTCACTGGGTGCATGTTTACTCCCCGTGCAACAAATTTCAAACATTGAGAATCTTGATTTTTAAATTCTAGTACATCCTAAACTTATTTGAAGTTCATGAAACTTATCGTGTTGTCATATGGACACCAATATACTTTTTTTTGCCAAATTTGAGACCAGTTTTGATGTAATATTTATCTAATTACAGACGGGAGATTATTAATAATTGGGAACCAATATCCCAAACGGATTTTATTCGAATCGTGAGCGTTAGACCAACAATGGATACGTGCCATGCTTCGGTTAAGCAATAAAGCGGCAACATTAATCATCCAAATAGAAAAACAATATACGTGCCGCCACGGGACCCGTGTGGCGTGCGAGCAGGCGTGAGTTGACGGGACGCATGTGATGTCTACTACGCAACCTTCTTCTTGTACACGTTGTTGGGCCTCCAAGTGCAGAGGTTTGTAGGACAGTAGCAAATTTCCCTCAAGTGGATGACCTAAGGTTTATCAATCCGTGGGAGGCGTAGGTTGAAGATGGTCTCTCTCAAACAACCCTGCAACCAAATAACAAAGAGTCTCTTGTGTCCCCTACACACCCAATACAATGGTAAATTGTATAGGTGCACTAGTTCGGCGAAGAGATGGTGATACAAGTGCAATATGGATGATAGATATAGGTTTTTGTAATCTGAAAATATAAAAACAGCAAGGTAACTAATGATAAAAGTGAGCACAATTGGTATTGCAATGCGTTGAAACAAGGCCTAGAGTTCATACTTTCACTAGTGCAAGTTCTCTCAACAATAATAACATAATTGGATCATATAACTATCCCTCAACATGCAACAAAGAGTCACTCCAAAGTCACTAATAGCGGAGAACAAAGGAAGAGATTATGGTAGGGTACGAAACCACCTCAAAGTTATTCTTTCTGATCGAACTATTCAAGAGTCCGTAGTAAAATAACACGAAGCTATTCTTTCCGTCCGATCTATCCTAGAGTTCGTACTAGAATAACACCTTAAGACACAAATCAACCAAAACCCTAATGTCACCTAGGTACTCCAATGTCACCTCAAGTATCTGTGGGTATGATTATACGATATGCATCACACAATCTCAGATTCATCTATTAAACCAACACAAAGTACTTCAAAGAGTGCCCCAAAGTTTCTACCGGAGATTCAAGAAGAAAACATGTGCCAACCCCTATGCATAGATTCCCAAGGTCACGGAACCCGCAAGTTGATCACCAAAACATACATCAAGTGAATCAATATAATACCCCATTGTCACCATGGGTATACCACGCAAGACATACATCAAGTGTTCTCAAATCCTTAAAGACTCAATCCGATAAGATAACTTCAAAGGGAAAACTCAATCCATTACAAGAGAGCAGAGGGGGAGAAACATCATAAGATCCAACTATAATAGCAAAGCTCGCGATACATCAAGATCATGCCGCATCAAGAACACGAGAGAGAGAGAGAGAGATCAAACAAATAGCTACTGGTACATACCCTCAGCCCCGAGGGTGAACTACTCCCTCCTCATCATGGAGAGCGCCGGGATGATGAAGATGGCCACCGGTGAGGGATCCCCCCTCCGGCAGGGTGCCGAAACAGGCTCCCGATTGGTTTTTGGTGGCTACAGAGGCTTGCGGCGGCGGAACTCCCAATCTAGGTTATGTTCTGGAAGTTTGGGTATTTATAGGAATTTTTGGCGTAGGTCTCACGTCAGGGGGGTCTCCGAGTCGTCCACGAGATAGGGGGGCGCGCCTAGGGGGGTAGGGCGCGCCCCCACCCTCGTGGACGGCTCGGGACTCTTCTGGCCCAATTCTTTTACTCCGGGGCTTCTTTTGGTCCATAAAAAATCCACAAAAATTGGCAGGTCAATTGGACTCCGTTTGGTATTCCTTTTCTGTAAAACTGAAAAACAAGGAAAAAACATAAACTGGCACTGGGCTCTAGGTTAATAGGTTAGTCCCAAAAATCATATAAATGCATATAAAACATCCTAGATGGATAATATAATAGCATGGAACAATCAAAAATTATAGATACGTTGGAGACGTATCAAGCATCCCCAAGCTTAATTCCTGCTCGTCCTCGAGTAGGTAAATGATAAAAACAGAATTTTTGATGTGGATTGCTACCTAACATATTTATCAATGTAATTTTCTTTATTGTGGCATGAATGTTCAGATCCGAAAGATCCAAGACAAAAGTTTAATATTGACATAAAAACAATAATACTTCAGGCATACTAACTAAGCAATTATGTCTTCTCAAAATAACATAGCCAAAGAAAGCTCATCCCTACAAAATCATATAGTTTGGCCATGCTTCATTTTCGTCACACAAAATGCTCCCATCATGCACAACCCCGATGACAAGCCAAGCAATTGTTTCATACTTCAGTATTCTCAAACATTTTCAACTTTCATGCAATATATCAGCGCGAGCCATGGACATAGCACTATGGGTGGAATAGAATATGATGATGGAGGTTGTGTGGAGAAGACAAAAGAGGGGAAAGTCTCACATCGATGCGGCTAATCAACGGGCTATGGAGATGCCCATCAATTGATGTCAATGCGAGGAGTAGGGACTGCCATGCAACGGATGCACTAGAGCTATAAATGTATGAAAGCTCAACAAAAGAAACTAAGTGGGTGTGCATCCAACTTGCTTGCTCACGAAGACCTAGGGCATTTGAGGAAGCCCATTGTTGGAATATACAAGCCAAGTTCTATAATGAAAAATTCCCACTAGTATAAGAAAGTGACAATATAAGAGACTCTCTATCATGAAATCATGGTGCTACTTAGAAGCACAAGTGTGGAAAAAGGATAGTAGCATTGTCCCTTTTATTTCTCTTTTTTTGGGCCTTCCCTTTTGTTGGCCTTTCTTTTTTTATTTGGCCTTTCTTTTTTTTTTCTCTTTTTTTGGGACAATGCTCTAATAATGATGATCATCACACTTCTATTTATTTACAACTCAAGGATTACAACTCGATACTAGAACAAAGTATGACTCTATATGAGTGCCCCCAGCGGTGTACCGGGATGGGCAATGAATCATGAGTGACATGTATGAAAAATTATGCATGGTGGCTTTGCCACAAATACGATGTCAACTACATGATCATGCAAGGCAATATGACAATGATGAAGCATGTCATAATAAACGGAACGGTGGAAAGTTGCATGGCAATATATCTCGGAATGGCCATGGAAATGCCATAATAGGTAGGTATGGTGGCTGTTTTGAGGAAGATATAAGGAGGCTTATGTGTGATAGAGCGTATCCTATCACGGGGTTTGGATGCACCGGCGAAGTTTGCACCAACTCTCGAGGTGAGAAAGGGCAATGCACGGTACCGAAGAGGCTAGCAATGATGGAAGGGTGAGAGTGCGTATAATCCATGGACTCAACATTAGTCATAAAGAACTCACATACTTATTGCAAAAATCTACAAGTCATCAAAACCAAGCACTACACGCATGCTCCTAGGGGGATAGATTGGTAGGAAAAGACCATCGCTCGTCCCCGACCGCCACTCATAAGGAGGACAATCAAAGAAACACCTCATGCTTCAAATTTGTTACACAACGATTACCATACGTGCATGCTACGGGACTTGCAAACTTCAACACAAGTATTTCTCATATTCACAATTACTCAACTAGCACGACTCTAATATTACCATCTTCATATCTCAAAACAATCATCAAGTATCAAACTTCTCATAGTATTCAATGCACTTTATATGAAAGTTTTTATTATATCCCTATTGGATGCCAATCATATTAGGACTAAATTCAAAACCAAAGCAAATTACCATGCTGTTTAAGACTCTGAAAATAATATAAGTGAAGCATGAGAGTTCATCCATTTCCTCAAAATAAAACCACCGCTGTGCTCTAAAAAGATATAAGTGAAGCACTAGAGAAAACGGAAAACTACTCCGAAAGATATAAGTGAAGATCAATGAGTAGTTGAATAATTATCTAACTATGTGAAGACTCTCTAACATTTAAGAATTTCAGGGTATATTATTCAAATAGCAAGCAAAACAAAACAAACTAAAATGATGTTCCAAGAAAAACGCATATCATGTGATGAATAAAAATATAGCTCCAAGTAAAGTTACCGATGAACGAAGACGAAAGAGGGGATGCCATCCGGGGCATCCCCAAGCTTAGGATCTTGGTTGTCCTTGCATATTACCTTGGGGTGCCTTGGGCATCCCCAAGCTTAGGCTCTTTCCACTCCTTATTCCATATTCCATCGAATCTTTACCCAAAACTTGAAAACTTCACAACACAAAGCTCAACAGAAAACTCGTAAGCTTCGTTAGTATAAGAAAATAAAACCACCAGTTAGGTACTGTTGTGAACTCATTCTAAATTCATATTGGTGTAATATCTACTGTATTCCAACTTCTCTATGGTTCATACCCTGCGATACTACTCATAGATTCATCAAAATAAGCTAAAAAACACATAGAAAACAGAATCTGTCAAAAACAGAACAGTCTGTAGTAATCTGTATAATTCGAATACTTCTGTAACTCCAAAAATTCTCAAATAAATAGGTGGATCTGACTAATTTGTCTATTAATCTTCTGCAAAAAGAATCAACCTAAAAACACTCTCCAGTAAAAAATGGCAGCTAATCTCATGAGCGCAAAGTTTCTGTTTTTTACAGCAAGATTGCGAAGACTTTACCCATGTCTTCCCAAAGGTTCTACTTGGCAAAAACAGTTATTAAAACATAAAACCACATCTAAAAAGAGGCTAGATAGCTTATTTATTACTAAACAGGAACAAAAATAAAAAAATAAAAATAAAAATCGGTTGCCTCGCAACAAGCGCTATCGTTTAATGCCCCTAGCTAGGCATGATGATTTCAATGATGCTCACATAAAAGATAAGAATTGAAGCATAAAGAGAGCATCATGAAGAATATGACTAGGACATTTAAGTCTAACTCACTTCCTATGCATAGGGATTTTTTGAGCAAACAACTTATGGGAACAATAATCAACTAGCATAGGAAGGCAAAACAAGCATAACTTTAAAACTTTAGGCACATAGAGAGGAAACTTCATATTATTGCAATTCCTACAAGCATATGTTCCTCCCTCATAATAATTTTCAGTAGCATCATGAATGAATTCAACAATATAACCATCACATAAAGCATTCTTTTCATGATCTACAAGCATAGAATTTTTATTACTCTCCACATAAGCAAATTTCTTCTCATGAATAGTAGTGGGAGCAAACTCAACAAAACAACCATCATGTGAAGCATAATCCAATTGAAAATTAAAATCATGATGAAAAATTTCATGGTTATCTTTATTCTTTATAGCATACGTGTCATCACAATAGTCATCGTAAATAGGAGGCATGCTTTCAACATAATAAATTTGCTCATCAAAACTTGGGGGACTAAACATATCATCTTCATCAAACATAGCATCCCCAAGCTTGTGGCTTTGCATATCATTAGCATCATGGGTATTCAAAGAATTCATACTAACAACATTGCAATCATGCTCATCATTCACATATTTTATGCCAAGCATTCTATGTAATTCTTCTTCTAGTACTTGAGCACAATTTTCCTTCCCATCATTTTCACGAAAGACATTAAAAAGATGAAGCATATGAGGCACCCTTAATTCCATTTTCTTCTAGTTTTATTTTATAGACTAAACTAGTGATAAAACAAGAAACTAAAAGATTCGATAGCAAGATCTAAAGATATACCTTCAAGCACTCACCTCCCCGGCAACGGCGCCAGAAACTGCTTGATGTCTACTACGCAACCTTCTTCTTGTAGACATTGTTGGGCCTCCAAGTGCAGAGGTTTGTAGGACAGTAGCAAATTTCCCTCAAGTGGATGACCTAAGGTTTATCAATCCGTGGGAGGCGTTGGTTGAAGATGGTCTCTCTCAAACAACCTTGCAATCAAATAACAAAGTGTCTCTTGTGTCCCCAACACACCCAATACAATGGTAAATTGTATAGGTGCACTAGTTTGGCAAAGAGATGGTGATACAAGTGCAATATGGATGATAGATATAGGTTTTTGTAATCTGAAAATATAAAAACAGCAAGGTAACTAATGATAAAAGTGAGCACAAATGGTATTGCATTGCGTTGAAAAAGGCCTAGAGTTCATACTTTCACTAGTGCAAGTTCTCTCAACAATAATAACATAATTGGATCATATAACTATCCCTCAACATGCAACAAAGAGTCACTCCAAAGTCACTAATAGCGGAGAACAAACGAAGAGATTATGGTAGGGTACGAAACCACCTCAAAGTTATTCTTTCTGATCGGTCTATTCAAGAGTCCATAGTAAAATAACACGAAGCTATTCTTTCCGTTCGATCTATCCTAGAGTTCGTACTAGAATAACACCTTAAGACAGAAATCAACCAAAACACTAATGTCGCCTAGATACTCCAATGTCACCTCAAGTATCTGTGGGTATGATTATATGATATGCATCACACAATCTCAGATTCATCTATTCAACCAACACAAAGTACTTCAAAGAGTGCCCCAAAGTTTCTACCGGAGAGTCAAGACGAAAACGTGTGCCAACCCCTATGCATAGATTCCCAAGGTCACGGAACCCGCAAGTTGATCACCAAAACATACATCAAGTGAATCAATAGAATACCCCATTGTCACCACGGGTATCCCACGCAAGACATACATCAAGTGTTCTCAAATCCTCAAAGACTCAATCCGATAAGATAACTTCAAAGGGAAAACTCAATCCATTACAAGAGAGTAGATGGGGAGACACATTATAAGATCCAACTATAATAGAAAAGCTCGCGATACATCAAGATCGTGCCGAATCAAGAACACGAGAGAGAGGGAGATCAAACAAATAGCTACAGGTACATACCCTCAGCCCCGAGGGTGAACTACTCCCTCCTTGTTATGGAGAGTGCCGGGATGATGAAGATGGCCATCGGTGAGGGATCCCCCTCTGGCAGGGTGCCAGAACAGGCTCCCGATTGGGTTTTGGTGGATACAGAGGCTTGCGGCGCCGGAACTCCCGATCTAGGTTATGTTCTGGAAGTTTGGGTATTTATAGGAATTTTTGGCGTAGGTCTCACGTCAGGGGGGGGGGGTCTCCGAGTCGTCCACGAGATAGGGGGGCGCGCCCAGGGGGTAGGGTGTGCCCCCACCCTCGTGGACGGCTCGGGACTCTTCTAGCCCAACTCTTTTACTCCGGGGGCTTCTTTTGGTCCATAAAAAATCCACAAAAATTGGCAGGTCAATTGGACTCCATTTGGTATTCCTTTTCTGTAGAACTCAAAAACAAGGGAAAAACATAAACTGGCACTGGGCTCTAGGTTAATAGGTTAGTCCCAAAAATCATATAAATGCATATAAAACATCCTAGATGGATAATATAATAGCATGGAACAATCAAAAATTATAGATATGTTGGAGACGTATCAGCATGCTAGCAGTCCGCCGCGCAGGCAGACGGGGAGGCGTGCGTGCAGGTGTGTGAATTAACGGAGGCGTGCTCGCTGCGCAGTGTCATCAGGAGGCGTGCGAGTAGTTGTGTGAAACTTTGGTAGGCATGCGAGCAGTCCGATGCGCAGGCTCACTGGGAGGCGAGCCATCGGTTTGACCGCCGCCCGCCTGTCTCTACAACTCCCACTACTCCATATTAATGGTGCGCCTGAGCGGCCGCACCCCCATCCTCGCTACGCACACACAATCCCCTCTCTCTGCTTGCATCCTCGACGCCGCTCTCAGTCCTCAAAGCCGTCAGTGTATGAGGATGCCGCCGAAGCACCCCATCGGAGGGAGTGGCGACGCCGGGGCTGCTAAAGCACCGGAGCACGGCGTGGAGATGGAGGCAGAGGTTGCCGTCACCGCCGGCGAGTTATCGCTGCACCCTGATGTCGTCGACGGTGTCGAGCTTCCACAGCCGGATGCGGAGTTCCACACAGACTCCGACGACCACTCCGGCGATGACTCCGACGACCACTCCGGCGACAACTCTGACGACCACTCCAGTGATGACTCCGACGACGATGGACAGCTGGTTAGTCATCTATCCCCATTTATGTGTCAAATAGATCATAGGGTTTCTCTGGTTATTCCTGCCTCCCCCTTTTTGGAATAGAAATCTTGTGGTTATGTTCTCCCAATCCATGAAATCCGAGTAAGTTTCGTTAGATCCGTGTAGTGTATTGATAGTTTGAATGGTACAGGTGATAAGTGATTAGTTGTTTCATCTGTGCAAATGATTTCTGCTAGTAATCCGACTAGGGTTAGTGTTCATGCTAATAATTCCTAGCCAGGACTTGACAATTGATTTTGAATGACCTACATATGTTTGTGCCATTATTTTCTTCAAGATTGGTCTGTACATAGACGACTGTGCTTAAAAATCGAACCATAATCTCTGGATATGTATAAATAAATAGCCATAAATTCCTAATCCTACTTCACGACATGTAATCAGTGATTTGATACCAAATTTGTTTTACTATTTATATAGGTGCTGTCTGATGATGTGGACAGCGAGGATGAAGATGCCCAGAGGAGGTACAAGAGGCGAATCCTGAGGGAGCTTTATGCGGGAATGCATAACAGGCGTATTAGGACCTGGAACAACGGCTATGGATGCCCATTTTGCAACCACAAGATTCATGACGCGTATCTAAGTGTTCTGGCGCATGCAAGAGGACGGGCCGTTGGCTCCTTCAAGCAGAAGTATTCTCGCAGGGTGGCGCACGGCGCGTATGCCGAGTACCTGGAGAAGCTTCAAGATCATGCCGGCCGCATGTGAGATGAGATGTGGGATGGATCGAACTATGTACGCTTGAGTATGCTTAATGATGGTTGAACTATGTACTTATGGTTGAACTATGCTTATGTATGTGTACGCTTATTATCTATGTCTGAGTATGTTAAATATTTCACCAAATTTTGGTAAAAATTACAACGGGGGACCAATAAACCAGGACGGAGGTAGTACGTCAATCACACACGGTTCCCAAAATTGGAACCGTGTGCAATGACTTTTATTTTGCCTGCTACGTCAATCACACACGGTTCGCTCTAGCAAACCGTCGCCCCCAAAATTCTTTGTGGGACAAAAAACCCTCACCACCCAATTCAAAAAAGAAAAAAGAAAACCCTCACTATCCCCACGTCACAAAAACCCTCACCCCACCCGCCACCCCCTCGGCCCCTCTGGTACGTTCCCCATTCACACCTGCACAAGCTCCTCCGCGTCTATGCCGTGGCACCGCCTATCGCGGCGGTAAACACTTAGCTCGACGCCTGCCGCCGCCGCGAGGCTGCCAGCAAAGCCCACCGCATTTCGCCACTTCCGCTTGCCGCCGCCTATCGCCATCGACTTTCTCGATGCTCCTCGCGGTCGACCCAGCTCAGCTTGGTTGGGGAATCTACCGTACTAAGGGTTCTTTCTCATGGACGGCAAGGTAACTAATTTAACGAGATATTATCTCATCTCTTATCCCAGTTCATCTGCCTCCATTAATCACCCGGCGGAAATCGCTGTGATTTCATTTTTATTCGAGCTGATTTGAGGGTTTTCTTTCATTCATAGAATGTACAGTGCGCTGACACTTCAGGACTTGGAGACCGCCACCAGAGATTCCATCTCATCATACCAGATAACTTGATGACACGTGCGATATGTTCAATCTCACCCTAAATCGGTTGGCATGGCCTACTTTCCTGAACATATTCTAAATATTGCTACATTTGGATAAAAGGTGCCACATGCACCATATACGTCAAAGGGGATTCCCCCCCTCTTATTTCTATATTAGGCAAATTAATGATGTATTGTTCTTTCGATTACTCTCATATTTCCATGACAACATGTTTACCTTATCTGTTTAATTATAGACTTTTGTCCTTCGATTTCAACTACTGTACAGTTCTTTCAATTTGGGGCCATATTTGCATGTTACCGTATTTTCTTTAACAATCCTACCATTTTCTGCAGGACATCCCTCGCTATGCAACAGATTATGTAGTGCACAATTTTTCCCTTTACATACATCAAGGCTCCACGGATGTCATACTGCACACAAACCATGGATTTACAATCGTTGCTACTGTAAGACTTGATGAACGTGGTGACTCCTATTTTGGCACTGGCTTTTGGAATGAAATTGCAAAGTTTTATGTACTGAAAGCTGGCCTTAAAATTACACTGCACATAGAAGGGCCTGGTCATGTGATATATGCTAACTTCCCCGACAAAATCATCCGTCCAGACTTTGTTCGAACTAAGTTTTATTTTCAACTATATGCATATGTTGACTTACCCAGCAATGTCAAATGAATTGTGTAGTATTTAAGCAACCAATTGTTATTCCCTTTTCTTACCATATTCCTACCTAATAACTTCTAGTTACCAATACACTTTTCTATTGCCCTGTTTTAACTAAATATTCCCTGTACTCCCATTTCTATCAGAAAGCGCCGCTGACAAGGAGACTCCGGAGGTGGATAACGGGGCTGCCAACAAGCGGAGGCGGGGCGAGTTAGAACCGCAAGCGACTCCAGCAGGCCCAGACTTAATCAGCAGCCTCCCCGATGATATGTGGAGAGTCATCATCTGCCTCCTCCCAATCAAATATGGGGCGCGGACAACCCTCCTTTCCCGGCGGTGGCGCCCCCTATGGAACTTTAGCCCTCTCGACCTCATCGACACCCACGAGCTCTACCATGACTATCGCAAAAGCTTGGATGCGTTCTCCAAGATCCTCGGCAGTCACCTTGGCCCAACCAAAGGCCTTAGAATGGGCAAGTTCCGTTCCAACGGCAAGGACCGAGCCAAGCTTGGCGACTGGTTCCGATCTCCCGCCCTAGATCAGCTCGTGGAGGTCACTTTTGACGATGGGCATATGCCGTTGCTGCCAACGTACGCACTCCGCTCGCGCCCACACTGCGCGTCGCCAAGTTCAGGAACTGCCATTTCCTGCCCCTTAATGACGCGCCCGCTCTTATTCTACCATGACTGAAGCACCTCGAGCTCGTCGCCGTCTGCCTCTCAAAGGGTGACATGGAGCGCCTGCCCCGTGGCTGTACTGCACTTGAGTACCTTCGTCTTCAGGCGATCAATGAGTTGAGTACCTTCCACATCACCTCCATGACTCTCCGGACTATTTATGTGTGTTGCTGGTGCGGCAGGAAGACATCACAAAAGGTGGACCACGGTATGGTCATCCAGGACACACCTGCACTTGAGAGATTACTTGTAGTTGATCAAGAAGGTCCAACAAGAATCAATGTCATTTCTGCGCTGAAATTGACAGTGGTGGGCTACTCGTCTCACAAATACTCCGAACTTGTTATTGGATCCACACCCGTTCAGGTACAACAGCCGCCTTCTACCTCTCGTTCTACAAATTAACATTATTTCTAATTTTGAAGATGTTTGTTCGTCTGTCATTCAGAAAATGATTCCGACAAGCTTGACCCCGAAACTGCGCATAGTGAAGGACTTGGCACTAGAATCTATCGGCCCCAACCTGGATCAAGTTGTCAGTTTCCTTAGATGCTTTCCGTGCCTGGAGAAGCTATATATCGAGGTGATGTTCCTTTCCTGTTAAATGTTAACCATAAGGGAGTTCAATTTGTGACACCTTTTTCTAAGTTTACAATGACAATGTACTACGATTTCTGAAGGTTCTTTTGGAGGATTTCAGTACATACATGCCCCCCCATATTGGTTGCTTCATCCATATGGTTACATTCAATAAGCATTTCTCCTTTGGATTCATCTGTACTAGTTTTCTTAGGGAACTTTTCATCCACTCCAACCTCTTGTGAAGAAGGCTATATTTTTCTAGAATGTAATCAAATGCCCATGTTAATCATGTCAGATCGAAGATGGCATGTTAGTGCATTTTACAAATCCTACAAACCAAATAACTAGGCCTGTAGTAATGTTCAAAACTGCATGTAGGCACTAACACGTTTTCTTCTTTTGCAGATAAGATTAGGCCCAGTGGTGGATAATGTGATACAATATAACAACCACGTTGAATGCCTAGATCTGCATCTCTCAGAAATTACTTTGAACTCCTACCGAGTGACCTTACCAAAGATTATATTCGCCAGGTTCTTTGTTCTCAGAGCAAGGGTGCTGAAGGAAATGAGGTTTGCCCTACATTTATTTCGCAAAAATGAATGGTCTGTTGATCAGCGCCGGCGCCTGCGGCAGAATGGAGTAGGCTCCAAAAAAGCTGAATTTCATTTTTGAACTTCAGATGATAGAGTAACCGGAAGTCATCGGGTCAACCCCATACATGACTTCTCAGTGTCTGACCCCTTTGCAAAAATTGTGAGGTTTCATAGCCAGACTTAGAAGCGGTGATATTAGTTTGAACCTCTCTGATATCCATGTTCAACGCATCAGCGCGAGCGTTTGCAGCTGATGAGCTGAATTTCATTTCTAATATCAGTTTGAACCTTGTAATCTTCGAATTTGAGCCGTATAACTCTGGAATTTGAACCTTGTAACATTTCGAGCTTTTGTGGTACAATCGTTGAAATGGCATCGTAAATAGACTCGTATATTGCTAGCACTATTTTGACCTTAATATGCAATGGTCTTAGATTTTATTAACCATTCTCGAATCAGTTTACCTTGTCGATCTCACAGCACACGATCTGTATAGCTAACTCGACTGCGATCTTCGACATTATTGCACACAGTTGGTTTCTTCCACCATGTGCACTGTAGAGCGAAGAATTAATTATCGCACTCGAGTGTCCATCATCACCCTTCTGTGTAACTTTGACCTCATCACCCAAGGGTAAACTTATGAACGAAGTCATTTCACACACTTCATTTTTACAAAGCTTTTTGCCAATAAACGCCCACGATTTGTCCCTCTTCTAGCCGACGCGTGGCCAAACTAGCCGGGCGGGAAGCTTGCACGGTAAATAGTGCGGTAGCGCGGGAACAGGCTCACCGATGATACATTTGGCGCCTCTTCGAGCCCACGCCCGGGGTGCGGTGTTGTCAAGCGTGCACTGGATTCTGGAATCCTTCGCTATGAACGCCATGACAAGACGTGACGATGACAGGCCGGCCGGCCCCCATTATTACAGCGGCCATTTAACCTACCCTTGTGTCTCTTCAACCTTTCGATCGCACCCCACCATTGCAAGAAGCACACCCACCATGAGAAATTCTTAGAGGGTATCATGCGCGGCTCCAATGGCGCTCCGAGCGGCTGCCGACGACGAGCAGCAGTTCACCATGCGTGCCGTGGTGGACACCCACAGAAGGTTCATGGACCTCTCGGTGGTGTACACCAACGACCCGGTCTGGGTGGAGCACTCCATCCACATCATGGAGCTGTTGCTTGCCGAGGAGAAGTACAAGGTGGTCGGGTTCGACCTCGAGTACACCCGCGCTCATGTCGGGTCTCGTCCCAAGGTCGCCGTCGCCCAGATGTGCGTGCGCCACCACGTCCTCGTCTACCACTACTGCCTGGCTACAAGGCCTTGCGAGCGTTTTGCCTGGTTTGTCAATAGCCCCCACTACATGTTCGCGGAGGTGGACATCACCAACGATCTAAAGGCGCTCGAGAATTCGGGCATCGCCTGCCAGAATCTTGTCGACATCCAGGGCGAATACAAGATCAGGGGCAGCAAGGAGCATGAGAAGTACTCACTGGTTCACCTTGCCGAGGCCATCATTGACCCCTACTACAGAGACATGAAGGATTAGTGCAACAAGGACAAGCGTGCCTGACACTCGGTCTGGATGGAGAAACTCGACAAAGCTCATGTCGTGTACGCGGCCCAGGAGGCGTACACGAGCTACGACATGTACAGGTGGATCGTTGACATGAGGAAGTCCCTCCTTTCCCAAAACGGCCAGGGATCCAGCCGGAAGCAGAGCAATGGCAAGCGTCGTCGCAACAATAAGTAGATGATTAGATCCTCGTTTCTCCTACTTTAGTATGCATGTAATTGCTTTCTTTGGTGTGTGGAAATGTTATGTGTGTAGTCACTTGTGTAATTGTATGCTTAATTTGGTTATGAAATGCTATATTTTTAAGTATATATGTTGATGCTCTGTAGATAGAGCGTAGATGTTTTGCGGACAAAGAAAATCACATCGTACACGGACTAAACAATGGAACCCGTCGGTGATGATTTCATCAATCACTCACAATTGTATACCAGCAATCATTTGCTCACAACACATACATCTTATTAGAAGCAATCGTCTGTGTTATTATCGGTCTTCGCACACATTTCTGATTACAGACCTGTTTGCCGCGTATCACACATATCTTGTTAAGTTGAACCGTTTTTGTTCTCTTGTCTCAACGCAAACAGTTCATCCGAGTGAACCGCATGCCGTATATCGCACACACCTTGATCTGGCTGACCGTTTCTTTTGTGTTGCCTAATCACAAACAGTTCATCCGAGTGAACCGTATGTTGTACATCGCACACACCTTCATCTGGCTGCCCGTTTCTTTTGTTCCTCCTCATCGCAAATGGTTAATTGAGCTGAACCGTATGCCCTGCATCGCACACGCAACTAAAATCTGAACTGTGTTTGATGCATCCTCCATCGCAAACGTTTTGCACCTTTTTTGATGGTTATTTTACACCACCGTTTGCGATTATGGCATCGCACACAGTTTCGTCAAAGGGTCTCTGATCGTAGTGTTGCGTTAGCAGCATCCTGCAGTAGTGGGGGCACCGCACACGGCTAAGAGAAGGCTTGGTGTGCCTTTGGGGTGCCCCCTTCCCACGTATATAAAGGGGGAGGAGAGGTGGCCGGCCCAAGGGGGGTGCGCCATTGGGGGAGTCCTACTTGGACTCCCGGTCCAAGTAGGATGATTCGCCCCCCTTTCCTATTCCCACTAGGAGAAGGAGGGAAGGAGGAGGAGGAGAGAAGGAAAGGGGGGCCGCCCCCAACCCTAGTCCAATTCGGTTTGGGCTTGGGGGGGGGCGCCTCCACCTGGCCGCCTCCTCTCTCCACTAGGGTCCACGAATGCCCATTAACTCCCCGGGGGGTTCCGGTAACCCCCGGTACTCCGGAAAATGTCCGAACCTTTCCGAAACCATTCCGGTGTCCAAACACAACCTTCCAATATATCAATCTTTATGTCTCGACCATTTCGAGACTCCTCGTCATGTTCGTGATCTCATCTGGGACTCCAAACAAACTTTGGTACATCAAATCATATAACTCATAATACAAATCATCATCAAACATTAAGCGTGCGGACCCTACGGGTTCGAGAACTATGTAGACATGACCGAGACACATCTCCGGTCAATAACCAATAGCAGAACCTGGATGCTCATATTGGCTCCTACATATTCTACGAAGATCTTTATCGGTCAAACCGCATAACAACATACGTTGTACCCTTTGTCATCGGTATGTTACTTGCCCGAGCTTCGATCATCGGTATCATCATACCTAGTTCAACCTTGTTACCGGCAAGTCTATTTACTCGTTTCGTAATGCATCATCCCGCAACTAACTCATTAGTCACATTGCTTGCAAGGCTTATAGTGATGAGCACTACCGAGAGGGCCCAGAGATACCTCTCGGAAACACGGAGTGACAAATCCTAATCTCGATCTATGCCAACTCAACAAACACCATCGAAGACACCTGTAGAGCATCTTTATAATCACCCATTTACGTTGTGACGTTTGATATCACACAAGGTGTTCCTCCGGTATTCGGGAGTTGCATAATCTCATAGTCAGAGGAACATGTATAAGTCATGAAGAAAGCAATAGCAATAAAACTAAACGATCATTATTCTAAGCTAATGGATGGGTCTTGTCCATCACATCATTCTTCAATGATGTGATCCCGTTCATCAAATGACAACACACGTCCATGGCTAGGAAACTTAACCATCTTTGGTTAACGAGCTAGTTAAGTAGAGGCATACTAGGGACACTCTGTTTGTCTATGTATTCACACATGTACTAAGTTTCCGGTTAATACAATTCTAGCATGAATAATAAACATTTATCATGATATAAGGAAATATAAATAACAACTTTATTATTGCCTCTTGGGCATATTTCCTTCAGTCTCCCACTTGCACTAGAGTCGATAATCTAGATTACATAGTAATGATTCTAACAACCATGGAGTCTTGGTGCTGATCATGTTTTGCTCGTGGAAGAGGCTTAGTCAACAGGTTTGCAACATTCAGATCCGTGTGTATTTTGCAAACTTCTATGTCTCCCTCCTTGACTAGATCGCGGATGGAATTGAAGTGTCTCTTGATGTGTTTGGTTCTCTTGTGAAATCTGGATTCCTTCACCAAGGCTATTGCTCCAGTATTGTCACAAAAGATTTTCCTTGGACCCGATGCACTAGGTATTACACCTAGATCAGATATGAACTCCTTCATCCATACTCCTTCATTTGTTGCTTCCGAAGCAGCTATGTACTCCGCTTCACACGTAGATCCCGCCACGACGCTCTGCTTGGAACTGCACCAACTGACAGCTCCACCATTCAATATAAATACGTATCCGGTTTGTGACTTAGAGTCATCCCAATCAGAGTCAAAGCTTGCATCGACGCAACCATTTACGACGAGCTCTTTGTCACCTCCATAAACGAGAAACATATCCTTAGTCCTTTTCAGGTATTTCAGGATGTTCTTGACCGCTGTCCAGTGATCCACTCCTGGATTACTTTGGTACCTCCCTGCTAAACTAATAGCAAGGCACACATCAAGTCTGGTACACAGCATTGCATACATGATAGAACATATGGCTGAGGCATAGGGAATGACTTTCATTTTCTCTCTATCTTCTGAAGTGGTCGGGCATTGAGTCTGACTCAACTTCACACCTTGTAACACAGGCAAGAACCCTTTCTTTGACTGATCCATTTTGAACTTCTTCAAACTTTATCAAGGTATGTGCTTTGTGAAAGTCCAATTAAGCGTCTTGATCTATCTCTATAGATCTTGATGCCCAATATATAAGCAGCTTCACCGAGGTCTTTCATTGAAAAATTCTTATTCAAGTATCCTTTTATGCTATTCAGAAATTTAGTATAATTTCCGATCAACAACATGTCATCTACATATAATATCAGAAATTCTACAGAGCTCCCACTCACTTTCTTGTAAATACAGGCTTCTCCAATAGGCTGTATAAAACCATATGCTTTGATCACACTATCAAAGCGTATATCCAACTCCGAGAGGCTTGCACCAGTCCATAAATGGATTGCTGGAGCTTGCACACTTTGTTAGCACCTTTTGGATCGACAAAACCATCTGGTTGCATCATATACAACTCTTCTTTAAGGTATCCATTAAGGAATGCAGTTTTGACATCCATTTGCCAAATGTCATAATCATAAAATGCGGCAATTGCTAACATGATTCGGACAGACTTAAGCATCGCTACGGGCGAGAAGGTCTCATCATAGTCAACTCCTTGAACCTGTCGAAAACCTTTCGCGACAAGTCGAGCTTTGTAGACAGTAACATTACCGTCAGCGTCAGTCTTCTTCTTGAAGATCCATTTATTCTCTATTGCTTGCCGATCATCGGGCATGTCAACCAAAGTCCACACTTTGTTCTCATACATGGATCCCTTCTCAGATTTCATGGCCTCAAGCCATTTCACGGAATCTGGGCTCATCATCACTTCTTCATAGTTGATAGGTTTGTCATGGTCAAGTAACATGACCTCCAGAACAGGATTACCGTACCACTCTTGTGTGGATCTTACTCTGGTTGAAATACGAGGTTCAGTAGTAACTTGATCTGAAGTTTCATGATCATCATCATTAGCTTCCTCACTGATTGGTGTAGGAATCACTGGAACTGCTTTCTGTGGTGAACTACTTTTCAATTCGGGAGAAGGTACGATTACCTCATCAGGTTCTACTTTCCTCCCACTCACTTCTTTCGAGAGAAACTCCTTCTCTAGAAAGGATTCATTCTTAGCAACGAATATCTTGCCTTCGGATCTGTGATAGAAGGTGTACCCAGCAGTCTCCTTTGGGTATCCTATGGAGACACATTTCTCCAATTTGGTTTCGAGCTTATCAGGTTGAAGCTTTTTCACATAAGCATCGCAGCCCCAAACTTTAAGAAATGACAACTTCGGTTTCTCGCCAAACCACAGTTCATATGGTGTCGTCTCAACGGATTTAGATGATGCCCTATTTAACGTGAGTGCAGCCGTCTCTAAAGCATAACCCCAAAATGATAGCGGTAAATCAGTAAGAGACATCATAGATCGCACCATATCCAATAAAGTATGGTTACGACGTTCGGACACACCATTACGTTGTGGTGTTCCAGGTGGCGTGAGTTGCGAAACTATTCCGCACTGTTTCAAATGAAGACCAAACTCATAACTCAAATATTCACCTCCACGATCAGATCGTAGAACTTTATTTTCCTTTTATGATGATTTTCCACTTCATTATGAAATTCTTTGAACTTTTCAAATGTTTAGACTTATGTTTCATCAAGTAGATATACCCATATCTGCTCAAATCATCTGCGAAGGTCAGAAAATAACGGTACCCGCCGCGAGCCTCAACACTTATCGGACCGCATACATCAGTATGTATTATTTCCAACAAGTCTGTTGCTCGCTTCGTTGTTCCGGAGAACGGAGTCTTAGTCATCTTGCCCATGAGGCATGGTTCACAAGCATCAAGTGATTCATAATCAAGTGATTCCAAAAGCCCATCAGCATGGAGTTTCTTCATGCGCTTTACACCAATATGACCGAAATGGTTGTGCCACAAATAAGTTGCATTATCATTATTAAACTTATATCTTTTGGCTTCAATACTATGAGTATGTGTATCACTACTATCGAGATTCAACAAAAATAGACCACTCATCAAGGGTGCATGACCATAAAAGATATTACTCATATAAATAGAACAACCATTATTCTCTGATTTAAATGAATAACCGTCTCGCATCAAACAAGATCCAGATATAATGTTCATGCTTAACGCTGGCACCAAATAACAATTATTCACGTCTAAAACTAATCCCGAAGGTAGATGTAGAGGTAGCGTGCCGACGGCGATCACATCGACTTTGTAACCATTTCCCACGCGCATCATCACCTCGTCCTTATAGCCAATGTTCGTTTAATCCGTAGCCGCTGTTTCGAGTTACAAATATGAGCAACAAAACCAGTATCAAATACCCAGGTGCTAATACGAGCATTAGTAAGGTACACATCAATAACATATATATCAAATACACCTTTCACTTTGCCATCCTTCTTATCCGCCAAATACTTGGGGCAGTTCCGCTTCCAGTGACGAGTCCCTTTGCAGTAGAAGCACTCAGTCTCAGGCTTAGGTCCAGACTTCGGCTTCTTCACTTGAGCAGCAACTTGTTTGGCGTTCTTCTTGAAGTTCCCCTTCTTCCCTTTGCCCTTTTTCTTGAAACTAGTGGTCTTGTTAACCATCAACACTTGATGCTCCTTCTTGATTTCCACCTCCGCAGCCTTTAGCATCACGAAGAGCTTAGGAATTGTCTTATCCATCCCTTGCATATTATAGTTCATCACAAAGCTTTTGTTGCTTGGTGGCAGTGATTGAAGAACTCTGTCAATGACACTATCATCAGGAAGATTAAGTCCCAGTTGAGTCAAGTGGTGGTGGTACCCAGACATTCTGAGTATATGTTCACTGACAGAACTCTTCTCCTCCATCTTGTAGCTGTAGAACTTATTGGAGACTTCATATATCTCAATCCGGGCATTTGCTTGAAATATTAACTTCAACTCCTGGCACATATCATATGCTCCATGACGTTCAAGTCCCGATTCTAAGACGTAAAGCATGGCACACTGAACTATCGAGTAGTCATCAACACGCGACTGCCAGGGTATTCATAATGTCTGTAGTTACTCGCGCGGGTGGTACACCTAGCGGTGCTTCCAGGACGTAATTCTTCTGTACAGCAATGAGGATAATCCTCAAGTTATGGACCCATTTCATGTAGTTGCTACCATCATCTTTCAACTTAGCTTTCTCTAGGAACGCATTAAAATTCAAAGAAATGGTAGCACGGGCCATAGATCTACAACAACATAGACATGCAAAATACTATCAGGTACTAAGTTCATGATAAATTAAAGTTCAATTAGTCATATTACTTAAGAACTCCCACATAGATAGACATCCCTCTAGTCATCTAAATGATCACGTGATCCACATCAACTAAATCATGTCCGATCATCACGTGAGATGGAGTAGTTTTTAATGGTGAACATCACTATGTTGATCATATCTACTTTATGATTCACCCTCGACCTTTCGGTCTCAGTGTTCCGAGGCCATATCTGCATATGCTAGGCTCATCAAGTTTAACCCGAGTATTCTGCGTGTGCAAAACTGGCTTGCACCCGTTGTATGTGAACGTAGAGCTTGTCACACTCGATCATCACGTGGTGTCTCGGCACGACGAACTGTAGCAACGGTGCATACTCAGGGAGAACACTTATACCTTGAAATTTATTGAGAGATCATCTTATAATGCTATCGCCATACTAAGCAAAATAAGATGCATAAATGATAAACATCATATGCCATCAAAATAAGTGATATGATATGGCCATCATCATCTTGTGCTTTTGATCTCCATCTCCAAAGCACCGTCATGATCACCATTGTCACCGGCTTGACACCTTGATCTCCATCGTAGCATCGTTGTCGTCTGGCCAACTATTGCTTGTACGACTATCGCTACAACTTAGTGATAAAATAAAGCAATTACATGGCGATTGCATTTCATACAATAAAGCGACAACCATAAGGCTCCTGCCAGTTGCGGATAACTTTTACAAAACATGATCATCTCATACAACAATTTATATATCATCACGTCTTGACCATATCACATCACAACAAACCCTGCAAAAACAAGTTAGACGTCCTCTACTTTGTTGTTGCAAGTTTTACGTGGCTGCTATGGGCTTCTAGCAAGAACCGTTCTTACCTACGCATCAAAACCACAACGATTTTTCATCAAGTGTGCTGTTTTAACCTTAAACAAGGACCGGGTGTAGTCAAACTTGATTCAACTAAAGTTGGAGAAACAGACACCCGCTAGCCACGTGTGTGCGAAGCACGTCAGTAGAACCAGTCTCATGAATGCGGTCATGTAATGTCGGTCCGGGTCGCTTCATCCAACAATACCGCCGAATCAAAGTAAGATGTTGCTGGTAAGCAGTATGACTATTATCGCACACAACTCATTGTGTTCTACTCGTGCATATAACATCTACGCATAGACCTGGCTCGGATGCCACTGTTGGGGGACGTAGTATTTCAAAAAAATTACCTACGATCACGCAATATCTATCTAGGATATGCATAGCAACGAGCGGGGAGAGTGTGTCCACGTACCCTCGTAGACCGAAAGCGGAAGCGTTTAGTAACGCGGTTGATGTAGTCGAACATCTTTGCGATCCAACCGATCCAAGTACCAAACGTACGGCACCTCCGCGTTCAGCACACATTCAGCTCGATGACGTCCCTCAATCTCTTGATCAAGTTGAGGATGAGGGAGAATCCCATCAGCACGACGGCGTGGTGACGGTGATGATGAGTTACTGGCGCAGGGCTTCGCCTAAGCACTACGACGATATGACCGAGGTGTGTAACTGTGGAGGGGGGCACCGCACACGGCTAAGAGAAGGCTTGGCGTGCCTTTGGGGTTCCCCCTTCCCACGTATATAAAGGGGGGGAGGAGAGGTGGCTGGTCCAAGGGGGGGCGCGCCATGGGGGGGAGTCCTACTTGGACTCCCTGTCCAAGTAGGATTCGGCCCCCCTTTCCTATTCCCACTAGGAGGAGGGAAGGAGGAGGAGGAGACAAGGAAAGGGAGGCCGCTCCCCCAACCCTAGTCCAATTCGGTTTGGACTTGGGGGGCGCGCGCCTCCACCTGGCCGCCACCTCCTCTCTCCACTAGGGCCCATTAACTCCCGAGGGGGGGTCCGGTAACCCCCGGTACTCCGGAAAATGTCTGAACCTTTCCGAAACCTGGATGCTCATATTGGCGGAACCTGGATGCTCATATTGGCTCCTACATATTCTACGAAGATCTTTATCGGTCAATCTGCATAACAACATAGGTTGTTCCCTTTGTCATCGGTATGTTACTTGCCCGAGATTCGATCGTCGGTATCATCATACCTAGTTCAACCTCGCTACCGGAAAGTCTCTTTACTCGTTCCGTAATGCATCATTCCGCAACTAACTCATTAGTCACATTGCTTGCAAGGCTTATAGTGATGAGCATTACCGAGAGGGCCCAAAGATACCTCTCCAAAACACGGAGTGACAAATCCTAATCTCGATCTATGCCAACTCAACAAACACCATCAGAGACACCTGTAGAGCATCTTTATCATCACCCATTTACGTTGTGATGTTTGATAGCACACAAGGTGTTCCTCCGGTATTCGGGAGTTGCATAATCTGATAGTCAGAGGAACATGTATAAGTCATGAAGAAAGTGATTGCTCCCTGACTATAGCGCCAGAAAGGTCCTGTCTGCTAGGACTACGTTGGTATTTCCCCAAAGAGGAAGGGATGGTGTAGCACAACGAAGGTAGGTATTTCCCTCAGTGATGAAACCAAGGTTATCGAACCAGTACGAGAACCAAGCAACACAACGTAAACAACACCTGCACACAAATAACAACACCTCGCAACCCGACGTGTTAAAGGGGTTGTCAATCCCTTTCGGGTAACGATGCCGGAAATAAGTAATAGATTGAAATAATAGATCGCAAATAAAATAAAGTGCAGCAAAGTATTTTTTTTCATTTTTGGTTTAATAGATCTAAATAAAAATGAAAAGGAAAAGTAGATCGCAAGCAAATATATGAGAAAGAAGACCCGGGGGGCGTAGCTTTCACTAGTGGCTTCTCTCGAGAAAGGTAGCAAACGGCGGGTAAACAAATTACTATTGGGAAATTGATAGAACTTCAAATAATTATGACGATATCCAAGCAATGATCATTACATAGGCATCACGTCCAAGATTAGTAGACCGACTCCTGCCTGCATCTACTACTATTACTCCACACATCGACCGCTATCCAGCATGCATCTAGTGTATTAAGTTCATGGAAAAAACGGAGTAATGCAATAAGAACGATGACATGATGTAGACAAGATCCGTTTATCTATTGCGCAGATATAGATCCCATCTTTTTATCCTTAGTAGCAATGATACATACATGTTGTTTCCCTTTCTGTCACTGGGATCAAGCACCGTAAGATCGAACCCACTACCGGGCACCTCCTCCCATTGCAAGATAAATAGATCAAGTTGGCCAAACAAAACCCAAATATCGGAGAAGAAATACGTGGCTATATATAAGAGATCATGCATATAAGAGATCAAATAAACTCAAATAACTTTCATGGATATAAAAAGATATAACTGATCATAAACTCGAAGTTCATCAAATCCCAACAAACACACTGCAAAAGAGTTACATCATATGGATCTCCAAGAGACCATTGTATTGAGAATTCAGCGAGAGAGAGGAAGCCATCTAGCTACTAACTACGGACCCGAAGGTCTACAAAGAACTACTCACGCATCATCGGAGAGGCACCAATGGAGGTGGTGAACCCCATCCGAGGTGGTGTCTAGATTGGATCTGGTGGTTCTGGACTCTGCGGCGGCTGGATGAATATTTCGTCGACTCCCCTAGGGTTTCTGGAATATTGGGGTATTAATAGAGCAAAGAGCCGGTCTGGGGGGCACCCGAGGTGGGCACAACCCACCAGGGCATGCCTGGGCCACCTGGCGCGCCCTGGTGGTTGTCCCCTCCTCGGGACTCCCCCCAGGTGCAACCAGGGCCCGTTGTGTTCCTTCTGGCCCATAAAAAATCATCGTGGAGTTTCATGGCATTTGGACTCCGTCTGATATTGATTTCCTGCGATGTAAAAAACATGGAAAAAACAGCAACTGGCACTTGGCAATATGTCAATAGGTTAGTACCAAAAATGATATAAAATGACTATAAAATGATTATAAAACATCCAAGATTGATAATAAAACAACATGGAATAATAAAAAATTATAGAGACGTTGGAGACGTATCAGAAAGCAATAGCAATAAAACTAAACGATCATTATGCTAAGCTAACGGATGGGTCTTGTCCATCACATCATTCTCTAATGATGTGATCCCGTTCATCAAATGACAACACATGACCATGGCTAGGAAACTTAACCATCTTTGATTAACGATCTGGTTAAGTAGAGGCATACTAGGGACACTCTATTTGTCTATGTATTCACACATGTACTAATTTTCCGGTTAATACAATTCTAGCATGAATAATAAACATTTATCATGATATAAGGAAATATAAATAACAACTTTATTATTGCCTCTAGGGCATATTTCCTTCAGTTTTATTGTATATAAATGAATTCCAACCACACAAACATCAAATACGTCATGACTAGCAACAAGAGATCATTGTTGGGATGCTTTGAGAAAGGAAACAAGTATCACAAGAAAGAATGAATAACATGCCATGATACAACCTACACAAGGTTGATGCAAGAAATGTGTGCATGAAGTATATGAAGATACTTGTTACCGAGTTAACATTGGAAGGATGTAGTAGATACCAATTCAAGGTAGATAGTAGTTCATTGATCATCCTAGCTTGACTCCAATAAGCACATGGTGACAACACCTTCCTTGTGAGTGAGCCGAGCATCCAAATCATCTCCAATTGTTCCTATAACAACAACACAAACTAAATGGTACCCAAACTCATTGGGACCAAAGAGTTAGCAACACTAATACATAGGACAAACTCCACAAACATATGTGCATATAGAAATGGAAATGAATTTCATGCACATCTCATCCAAATTGAGACTGGGTGGAGTTTCCCCTATATATTGGATCAAAGAAAGACAACATGCCAAATAAAATACACGAAGTGACTATGCATGCTCAAGACTTTCAAGAAGCGATACCAAATGAGAAAGAAATACCAAGAGAAAATAGATTACCAAATGGAGAAACCATCACTTGGAAGATATCATTAAACGATACATCAAGGAATGAGATATCCATTGGCACACTAAAAATGAAAGAAATCAAACTCCCAAAAGAGAGTATGGTTCCAAACAAACAATGCCCTCTCCAAAGTTTCATGATGGCACAAAGTACCAAAAAGAAACGGCTTGCCTTCCACAAACACACACTTGATAAGGATCACAAGATGAGTGTTCTATAGAAAATAGGATAGCTCCCCCAAGAGTTGTGCATTACAGAGGATTTGCATTTGAATACAAAATGCACAAGGTGGGATCACCACTTTCACTATATCTAGAAAACACTAGACAAGATCAAGAAAACAACAAGATCCACGAGTGACACGGAAGTCGATGGGAGTTGACACAATCTTGGCAAGAAATAAGACAAATAAGAACAAAAGACAATGTAAATATGATCAACAATATCTACCACATATATGATACCAATTGTCAAGAGACAAGAAGTATTTGGAAATAATTCCTGGTGGTAGAATGCAAAGATATCCAACATCATCTTCACACCAAACACGTAAGCAAATTTGCAACTTGTAGAGCTAACATGCCACCTGGGAACAAGATAATTTACAATATCAATTCTAAGTGACAATATCTCAAATATACACATTTTCTAGGATTGTAATATGCACATAAAATATTACTCCCCCATAATGTGGCACCAATGAAAAACTTAACAAGATGCAAAAGAGGACCAATAAGAGATAATTAATGGACCAAATAGAATTTGAATTTCTCATGAGAAGACATACCACATAGAGACTAGATAATCTTGTAATATCAATACTACATGGTATTCCTCATGCACACACATTTATAGGATTGTGAGGTGCACAAAGCACCCCACTCCCTCAAAGTGGGATGTTCCATTAATCTCTCACAAGAGCCAACTAATATACGAACAAGATGCAAAAAGGCTCAACACAACACTCACATGTACATGATGTGCAAACCATCATGCACAAACTTGATTACTCAAGTTAAGAAAATTGGAAGCACACCATATACAAACACATGCAAGGAACAAAACCAAAACATGCAAAGGAGCAAGTAACTTTCAATGTAAAAAATTTAAGCACGAGTTACCGCAAGGAGGAACATTGGATATAAGATAGAAACTTGGTAATCCGAATGATTTGGCTTGAGACAATATGAATGATGAAGAACCTTAATTCTTCACAATGTAGCCAAGTCTCCAATGCCCTCGAACAACACCTATTGATCAAGTTTGAGCTTGTTGGTCCCCAACCAAGTTGGGTCCCAAGAGATTAGTCACAATAGGCTTGGCAACCCAAATGGTTCTTTTCTTGACACCACTTTGAGTACCAACAAACTTGGCAAACACATTGCCAACCTTATCCTTCCCAAGAGAATAGATATTATCAATAATAATTGGGTTGGATAAGTTACCACTAGTGCATGAAGAAGCGACGTGACCTTTCCCACGACATAAGTAGCAACGTCTACTCTTCATTTTCTTCTCACTTGATTTCTCAACAAGAGAAGCATTAACTTGAGTCTTCTTGGGAAGTGGCCTTTCTTCCACTTGAGGTTGAGCATGAGATTGAACTTGTGGCCTCTTCCCTTGTTGCTTGTAACTAATGGCCTTCTTCTTTAATGGGCAAGATCTAACATGATGCCCTTCGATTTTGCACTTGAAGCAAATAATCTTGGCCGAATTCTTGAGTTGTCCTTGGCCCTTCTTCTTGTTTCTCTTGGACTTCTTCTTCTTATTCGAGTTGAATCCAAGTCCACCTTTGTCATTGGGGGATTTTTGCACACTCAAGATATTGTTGAGTGTGGACTTCCCTTCATGACACTTTTCCAAGTCTTTCTTCAAAGAAGTGACTTGGTCCTTGAGCTCTTGGGTTTCCTCTACATGGTTAGTATCAACACAAGTGCTAGAGGAAGAATAAGCTTCATCATTAGAGCAACAAGGCAAGGAAAGCAATTCATCACAAGATGTGCCTATGTTATGCATAGATGAATTACAAGGACTATGTAGCGACCAGACCTCAAATGGCCTGTGCTGCTGTGCACCAGTGTCATCCCTGGATCAGTAATGCTGACACGCACAGTACAAATGGAGGATTTATAACAGAGCAGCAATCACACACTTATTACATCGAATATCTCCAAAGAGATTAGGTATGAAAACATGGCTTAAGGCCATCTAAAAACGATAACAGCGGAAGACTTGGAAGATAAGTGAGTCCATCAACTCCAGCGGCATCACTGAGTATAAGACCACGACCTAAGGCACCTTACTCGTCGTCTGAAAAATCTGCAACATGAAACGTTGCAGCCCGAAAACGGGTCAGCACATAGAATATGCTGGCAATGTAACACATAGAGAACAATGAACAATGATAATGCTATACTATATGCATATATGGCTGGTGGAAGGCTCTACGGTTACAGTTTTTGCGAAAAGCCAATTTTATCCTACTGCAAAGGAATAAATTTTATTTAACTATCATGGTGGTTGAAACATTGAGAAGGTACCTCCAACTCAATCCCAATTAAGTAACATCATTAACCCAACAAAATTAATTATAAGTATCACTGTGATGAGATTCAAATGATAATCTAGGTACTAGATACTCAAGTTGTCCATAACCGGGGACACGGCTAATCATGATCAGTTTGTACACTCTGTAGAGGTTTGTGCACTTTTCCCCACAAGACTCGATCGCCTCCACTTGATTCTCGCACTGCATGATGTTTGAGAAACGGATGACCGAGACACAGTCTTTCAGAAACAATCACTCTTTACTCTGGATGGACCGGTACACCTACTTTCCCCTACATCTGCTAGTCCACCTCTTCAAGAGATCCTGTAACCTACTCAGCTATGCTAGAGCCCATAATAGCTTGTGGCTGCACACGGAAGTTTCTAGCATGAATAATCTTATGATCCCTTTGAGCCTGGGTGGCGGACCTTATACATACAGACAACACTGGGTTCTCCAGGTGCCTCAATCCACCCAGATGTGAGTTTTAGTTGCCACCTTAAGTTGAACCATTATTAAACATCTCACATCTGTCATGAATATCACTCAAACCCAAACCACGTCTACGAGCATAGCATGGCAATATAAGAGCAACGTAAAAGTAACTCCCAAGGGTTTGATAAATGAAACAGGTAATAGGTACTACCTCAACTACTTCCCAGATACCCACAATTTATTTAGATCCTAATCATGCAATGTGTTTGGGGAAAAAAGATCTAATGCCATAAAACTGGGTATGAACGGGATATGATCAAAGTGTTACTTGCCTTGCTGATGATCCGCAAAACCTAACGAGTCGAAGTAACAAGCGGCACACTCCGGGTACTCTATCGCAAACAAACAAGCATACAATCAGTACTCAACTAATGCACAGGTAAAACTCGAATGAAAGATCCAACCAGAAAGTTCAACTTAAGAACTCCGGTTTGCAAAAAGAATCAACTCGAAAGAAGCAACGAAAGTCAAACGGCGAAAGAAAGAAACTTCGTTTGCTAATCTGGATCTAGGTCAAATTTTACTGTAGCAAAAACTTGTTTGAGTAGGTTAAACGGAAAGAGAATTTCGAGACGAAACTCTAGGCGCTTGAATCGCCTGATTCCGATAAACGAGCGAGAAGTTAAACAGATTCGAAGATTCGATCAGAAATCGAATCTGAGAAAATAACGAGAAAATCCGACGAAAAAGAAAAACGGACGAACGGTTAAATAACGGACGTTCGTTAACAGAGAAAAACCGACGAACGCGTTCGTTAAAACGAACGGTTCGGTGAACGCTCGTAAAATAATAAAACCGAAAAAAAACCGATCTAGGGTTTTTTTTAAACGAAGGGTTTTTAAAATAAGTTCGGCGGAAAATATTGCATAGAAAAATAAATAAAAATCAGAAAAATATGAAATAAATTTTCCCCGTCTAGTTAGAAAATCTAGAATAGGGTGAACATTTTTAAAATCAAAATAAATATTTTGAAAACATGCAATATTTTTAATGCAATAAAAATTGCAAATAAAATCCAAATAAATTTCAAATAATGATTTTAACATTTTTCCTCCAGTATTTCAATTGTTTTGGAGAAGTCATATTTTCTCCTCTCGTTTATTTAAAATGAAATATTTTTCCGGAGAGAAAAATAATTAAAACCAAAATCCTCGTTGGAAAATTAATTGAAAAAAAATTCGGGAAAATCCCCAACTCTCTCCGAGGGTCCTTGAGTTGCTTAGGATTTATCGAGGATTTGTCAAAATGCAACAAAACATGATATGCAAATGATGATCTATGTATAACATTCCAAATTGAAAATTTGGGATGTTACAAACCTACCCCCCTTAAGATGAATCTCGCCCTCGAGATTCGGGTTGGCTAGAAAACAGGTGGGAGTGGTTTTTCCGTAGATCTTCCTCTCGCTCCCAGGTGGCTTCATCCTCCGTGTGGTGACTCCACTGGACTTTGCAAAACTTGATAACCTTGCTGCGGGTAACTCGGCTGGCATACTCGAGAATCTTAACTGGTTTCTCCTCATAAGTCAAATCACTTTCAACTGAATCGCTTCTAGTGGCACAGTATCTCTTAGTGGTATCTCAGCCATCTCTACGTGGCACTTCTTCAACTGCGAAACATGAAATACATCATGTACTCCAGACAATCCTTCGGGCAATTCCAGCTTGTAGGCAACTTCTCCCATACGTTCCAACACTCTGTATGGTCCGATAAAACGGGGCGCTAACTTTCCCTTAACTCCAAAGCGCTTCACTCCTCGAAGTGGTGATACTCGAAGATACACTATGTCTCCGACTTCATGAACTGTCTCCTTTCGTTTAGAATCGGCATAACTCTTCTGCCTGGACTGGGCTACCTTGAGCCTATCGCGAATCAACCTTACTTTCTGTTCAGACTCCTTAATCAAATCTGGTCCAAACAACTGATGGTCTCCAACTTCGTCCCACAACAATGGTGTTCTACACCTCCTTCCGTACAAAGCTTCGAAAGGGGCCATCTTCAAACTGGTTTGATAACTGTTGTTATACGAAAACTCTGCATATGGCAAATTTTCGTCCCAACTAGATCCATAATCTAGTGCACATGCTCTCAACATGTCCTCCAAAATCTGGTTGACTCTCTCGGTCTGTCCATCTGTCTGTGGGTGAAAAGCTGTACTAAATTCCAGCCTGGTTCCCAATGTTTCATGTAACTGCTTCCAAAACTTCGAGGTAAATTGGGTTCCTCTGTCTGATACAATGGTCCTCGGAACTCCATGCAAACATACGATCATGGTCATGTATATCTTTGCCAACTTAGCGCTGGTGTAAGTGGTCTTCACTGGAATGAAATGAGCCACTTTCGTCAAACGGTCGACTACAACCCATATCGAGTCATAGCCTGAACGAGTCCTGGGTAATCCCGTGATAAAATCCATGCCTATTTTATCCCACTTTCATTCGGGTATCGGCAATGGTTGTAGCAATCCTGCTGGCTTCTGATGCTCTGCCTTCACTCTCTGACATACATCACAAACTGCTACAAACTCTGCAATATCCTTCTTCATTCCGGTCCACCAGAAGGTATTCTTCAAATCCAAATACATCTTGGTATTCCCTGGGTGAATCGAGTATGGTGAATCATGGGCTTCTTGCAAAATCAACTTCCTGATCTCCGGATCATTTGGCACATATACGCGGTCTTCAAACCATAAGGTATCGTGCTCATCCTCACGAAATCCCTTGGCTTTCCTTTGCTCATCTTCTCTTTTATCTCTTCAATCTCCTTGTCTGTCTGCTGAGCTTCTCTGACCCTTTCCATCAAGGTAGACTGAATCTCCAATGTCGCTAAATAGCCTCTAGGGACTATCTCCAAACATAGCTCACGTAGGTCCTCGGCTAACTCCTGAGGTAACTCTCCTGTCATGAGGGTGTTGACATGACTCTTGTGGCTCAACGCGTCTGCTACTACGTTAGCCTTTCCAGGGTGATAATGCAATCTCATATCATAGTCTTTGATGAGCTCCAACCATCTCCTCTGTCTGAGGTTTAACTCCTTCTGCGTGAAAATGTACTTCAAACTCTTGTGATCTGTGTACACTTCACAATGGTTTCCGATGAGAAAATGTCTCCATGTCTTCAATGCATGCACCACGGCTGCTAATTCCAAATCATGCGTAGCATAATTTTTCTCATGGGGTTTAAGTTGTCGTGAAGCATACGAAACAACTCTTCCTTCCTGCATAAGCACTGCTCCAAGTCCTCGACGAGAAGCGTCGCAATAAACTTCATAGTCCTTGCGTTGATCTGGCAGAATCAACACTAGTGATGTAACCAATCGTTTCTTCAACTCTTGGAAACTAGCTTCACATTCCTCAGTCCAATCGAATTTGGTGTCCTTCTTCAATAGCTCAGTCATGGGCTTAGCAATCCTTGAGAAATTCTCAATAAATCTCCAGTAGTATCCTGCAAGTCCAAGAAAACTCCGGATTTCTCCAACTGTAGTGGGCAATTCCCAGCTTGTCACTGTGTCAACCTTGGCAGGGTCTACTGCTATTCCTTCTCCAGAAATAACATGTCCAAGGAATCCAACTTCCTTCAACCAAAACTCACGTTTGCTGAACTTGGCATATAACTGATGTTCTCTGAGCTTCTCAAGTACCAATCGCAAATGCTCCTCATGCTCTTCTTCATCCTTGGAAAAGATTAAAATATCATCAATGAACACCACGACGAACTTATCCAAAAACTCCATAAACACTTTGTTCATCAGGTTCATAAAATAGGCCGGTGCGTTAGTCAGTCCAAATGACATAACGGTATACTCATACAATCCATATCTGGTGGTAAATGCCGTCTTAGGTATATCCTGTTCTCGAATCTTTAACTGATGGTATCCTGATCGTAGATCGATCTTGGAAAATACTTTAGCTCCTTGCAAGCGGTCAAACAAATCATTGATCATCGGCAGTGGGTACTTGTTTTTGATGGTCACTTCATTCAATCCTCGGTAATCAACAACCATCCTTAGTGATCCATCTTTCTTCTCTACTAGAAGTACTCGTGATCCCCAAGGTGACGAACTTGGGCGAATATAGCCTTTATCCAGTAACTCCTTGATCTGCTTCTTAATTTCCTCCAAATCCTTTGTGGGCATCCTGTACAGTCTCTTAGATATTGGCCCTGTGCCTGGCAAAAGTTCAATCAAGAACTCAATGTCTCTATCTGGTGGCATGCCTGGCAACTCTTCTGGAAATACATCCGGATAATCCTTCACCACTGGTACTTCCTCCTGTACAACTCCTGATAAGGAATTCACTTGAGTCCTCTTCGGCATATGCCTGGATACATACTTGATCCTTTTTCCTTCCGGGGTGGTAAGCAAAATCGTCTTGCTGGCACAATCGATGTTTCCTCCATACAACGATAGCCAATCCATTCCCAAAATCACATCCAAACCTTGCGATTCCAAAACAATGAGGTCTGAGGGGAAAACATGCCCACCAATGGCCAATGGTATCTGAAAACATCCTTGGGTGGCCATATACTCTGCTCCTGGCGAGGTTACTAACATGGGGCTTTTGAGAACTTGGGTGGACATCTTAAACTTGTTTACGAATCCCCTTGATATGTATGAATGCGATGCACCAGTATCGAAAAGAACAGTTGCAGTAAATGACTTAACCAAAAACTTACCTATTACTGCATCCGGCTGAGCTTCAATCTCCTCCACGCTCACGTGGTTCACATGTCCTTTGTTGAACGGGTTCGGCTTCTTCCTAGAGCTTCCATTGCCATTTCCATTTTGGGCTTCGGGACAATCGGTAGCGAAATGTCCCGTCTTCTGGCACTTGAAACAGGTAATGTGACTTAGATCTCTCTTGGTTGGGGTAGATGGGTTGGTGCGGTTCTGTCCGTTTCCTCCTCCATTCCCATTACCAATCTTGGAGCCATTATGGTTGTGCGAACTACCTCCTCCATGGGTATGCTGAAACTGTCCTCCCGGCTTTGGGGTAAATCGTGGCTTCTGCTGGGCTCCAGAATTGTACTTCCCTTGTCCATACTTCCTCTTGCGGTTTTCAATCTGCTGTTGCTTCCCTTCAATCATGAGAGCTCTATCTACCAGCTCCTGGTAGTTGTTGAAAGTTGCTACCATCAACTGCATACTCAGCTCATCATTCAATCCTTCCAGAAACTTCTCCTGCTTGGCTGCATCTGTAGCAACGTCATCTGGTGCATAACGTGCTAACTTACTGAAATCCTCCACATACTGGCCTACGGTGCGTCCTCCTTGGCATAGGTTGCGAAACTCACGCTTCTTCATAGCCATAGCTCCTACTGAAACATGACCTGTACGGAAAGCTTGCTGAAACTGGTCCCATGTGACAGTGTCAATAGGGTGCGTGGCTGTATAATTCTCCCACCATGATGCTGCGGGTCCATCAAGCTGATGTGCGGCAAAACGCACTCTTTCCGCATCTGTGCATCCTGTAGTGGTCAACTCCCTTCCAACTTTGCGGAGCCAATCATTTGCAACAATCGGCTCGGTGCTACTGGAAAACACCGGCGGGTTTAGCCTTAAGAAACGGGCTAAGTGATCAACAGGTGGTGGTGGCGGTGGGTTGTTGTTGTTGTTGTTGCCTTGGTTCTGAACTAACACTTGCATTAGGGCATTCTGTTGCTGAATCAACTGGGTGATCTCTGGCGGGAAAACAAATCCGGTATCGCGTCTCGGAGGCATCTGATAGGTTTAGAAAAGATGAGAATTAAGAATAGAATGAGGTCTAGAGATAAAACACTACCCATATGCTCATGAGACAAATTCAATCAATATCACTCAATCAATCCAAACAAGGCAAAACAATCGATCTAACTAGCATTACAAAGTGCTTGAACTATACTACTAGATGGGGGAAAAACTACTACTAATATGGTGGTCTACTAAAAATTCTGATCCGTTGAAGACTCCATGATGTCTGCTCCAGCTTCATCAATCCATTCGTCTTCACTTGGTTCCGAGTCGGTGTCGTCGATGATGATGTAGTTATCCGGACAAGTGCATTCGTCGACTTCTGCTTTTGGCACTGGATTTCCCACGAATGCTCCAATCTTATTCTCTAGGTCGTCAATCTTCCCTACTAGTGCGTTGATTTCCTCCAAATAATCTTCGCGGTTAGCCTTGAGTTCCTCTTGGAGTTCCTTGATCTTCGTGAATGCCTTCTTCAGTTCTTCCTTGTCCGTGCACATCTGATTCTCCTGGCGTCGAATATGTTGGTTCTGTTCCTGGATGAAAGCTGCAATTGATCCATCCTTCTTGGTCTTGATCATCTCCCATTGCGCGTCTCGACGTCCACAAATTTGATAAATCGTATCCTTAAGCTCCTGGTGATAGACTTCTCCAATGCGTCCCATGGCGATATGTGCGGCCATGCTCTTCCCTAAACTCCAAGTTGGTGCTTCGAAAACCAATCTCATGGGTTCCGTAATTGGTGCAAACGTTCTTCCTGGAATGATAACTTGAATCTTCCAGCTCTCCTCTTCAGGAAATGTGGCGTTGTAGGTTCCGGTGATGCTTGGTATTCCTATGTTCAAGTACTTGGTGACTTCCTTCAAATGTCGTCCAAACGGCGTATCTTCATCTGGTTGCATGAACTTGCTCCTTGCATTCGCCATTCCTAAAAGAGTAGAAAGTGGAGAGGGGTCAGAAATGAGAAGAGAGAAGTTTTCTAGGGCTTAAGGTTAGTGGTCGTGTCCTACAGTCAGCGTGTGCTCTGATACCAACTTTGTAGCGACCAGACCTCAAATGGCCTGTGCTGCTGTGCACCAGTGTCATCCCTGGATCAGTAATGCCGACACGCATAGTACAAATGGAGGATTTATAACAGAGTAGCAATCACAAACTTATTACATCGAATATCTCCAAAGAGATTAGGTATGAAAACATGGCTCAAGGCCATCTAAAAACGATAACAGCGGAAGACTTGGAAGATAAGTGATTCAAATGGTAATCCAGGTACTAGATACTCAAGTTGTCCATAACCGGGGACACGGCTAATCATGATCAGTTTGTACACTCTGCAGAGGTTTGTGCACTTTTCCCCACAAGACTCGATCGCCTCCGCTTGATTCTCGCACTGCATGATGTTTGAGAAACGGATGACCGAGACACAGTCTTTCAGAAACAATCACTCTTTACTCTGGATGGACCGGTACACCTACTTTCCCCTACATCTGCTAGTCCACCTCTTCAAGAGATCCTGTAACCTACTCAGCTATGCTAGAGCCCATAATAGCTTGTTGCTGCACACGGAAGTTTCTAGCATGAATAATCTTATGATCCCTTTGAGCCTGGGTGGCGGACCTTATACATACAGACAGCACTGGGTTCTCCAGGTGCCTCAATCCACCCAGATGTGAGTTTTAGTTGCCACCTTAAGTTGAACCATTATTAAACATCTCACATCTGTCATGAATATCACTCAAACCCAAACCACGTCTACGAGCATAGCATGGCAATATAAGAGCAACGTAAAAGTAACTCCCAAGGGTTTGATAAATGAAACAGGTAATAGGTACTACCTCAACTACTTCCCAGATACCCACAATTTATTTAGATCCTAACATGCAATGTGTTTGGGGAAAAAAGATCTAATGCAATAAAACTGGGTATGAACGAGATATGATCAAAGTGTTACTTGCCTTGCTGATGATCCGCAAAACCTAACGAGTCGAAGTAACAAGCGGCACACTCCGGGTACTCTATCGCAAACAAACAAGCATACAATCAGTACTCAACTAATGCACAGGTAAAACTCAAATGAAAGATCCAACCAGAAAGTTCAACTTAAGAACTCCGGTTTGCAAAAAGAATCAACTCGAAAGAAGCAACGAAAGTCAAACGGCGAAAGAAAGAAACTTCGTTTGCTAATCTGGATCTAGGTCAAATTTTACTGTAGCAAAAACTTGTTTGAGTAGGTTAAACGGAAAGAGAATTTCAAGACGAAACTCTAGGCGCTTGAATCGCCTGATTCCGATAAACGAGCGAGAAGTTAAATAGATTCGAAGATTCGATCAGAAATCGAATATGAGAAAATAACGAGAAAATCCGACGAAAAAGAAAAACGGACGAACGGTTAAATAACGGACGTTCGTTAACAGAGAAAAACCGACGAACGCGTTCGTTAAAACGAACGGTTCGGTGAACGCTCGTAAAATAATAAAACCGAAATAAACCGATATAGGGTTTTTTTTAAACGAAGGGGTTTTTTTTTTAAATAAGTTCCGCGGAAAATATTGCTTAGAAAAATAGATAAAAATCAGAAAAATATGAAATAAATTTTCCCCGTCTAGTTAGAAAATCTAGAATAGGGTGAACATTTTTAAATCAAAAATAAATATTTTGAAAACATGCAATATTTTTAATGCAATAAAAATTGCAAATAAAATCCAAATAAATTTCAAATAATGATTTTAACATTTTTCCTCCAGTATTTCAATTGTTTTGGAGAAGTCATATTTTCTCCTCTCGTTTATTTAAAATGAAATATTTGTCCGGAGAGAAAAATAATTAAAACCAAAATCCTCGTTGGAAAATTAATTGAAAAAAACTTCGGGAAAATCCCCAACTCTCTCCGAGGGTGCTTGAGTTGCTTAGGATTTATCGAGGATTTGTCAAAATGCAACAAAACATGATATGCAAATGATGATCTATGTATAACATTCCAAATTGAAAATTTGGGATGTTACAGACTAGCGCATGGCAAGATAGCATTTTGACTTGAATTAGTGCTAGTATCCACATGAGACTCAGTAGATGTTACCTTGATAATCATAGCCTCATGAGCTATATTTAGCACATTATGGGATACTAGAAGATCATCATGAGAGCTTGTGAGCTTTACATGACTTTCTTCCAATTTCCTATAATTGCTAGATAACAACTCAAGTTGAACCCTTAGCTCAATATTCTCCTTCAAAATGGATGCTTCACAAGATGTAGAGTTAGTAGCACAAGCATCATCATTAAAAACAAGAGGAGAAGACAACTTGGCAAACTCTTTTGAATATGAAGCTTTAAGTTGAGCATGAGACTTGGTGAGTTTGATGAGCTCGCTCTTAATGACACTTGAGCCATTTTTGAGGTGCCAAAGTTCTCAAGGAGTTTAGCATGCACAACTTCAAGCTTCTCATTTTTAGTTTCAAAATCATTGGCCAACTCAAGAGCTCTATGTGGTTCCTTCACTCTAGATAATTCTAGAGCAAAAGTCTCCTCTAGAGATTCTTTGGTGGTTTGTTCAAGTTCACGAGCTTGAGAGAGGTCCGAAATCTCATTAGTGTAATCACGCTCATGACCTTCCATTTTCTCAATGGTGACCTCATGCTCCTCGAGATGAGATTCCAACTCCTCAATACATTTCTTGCCCTCAATGTCAATGGACATGATTTCCATGAAGTTGGAACGAGCAATTTTATTTTTATGAAGAGCTTTAAAAACCATTTCCCCCTTAATTTTTAAGGAGGCGACATTATCATTCTCTTCATCATTATCAATATCATCATCATTCTTATCATCATCAATATCATCAAAAGATATATTGGGATTCAAAGTGGGAGATACCTTTGAAGCCTTAGCCATAAGTCAAAATGCACTAGATGATGATGTGGGATCCCTTGAAGCACCATTCAAGACCACATCTTGTTCCATGAGTTGTTGTGTTCCCTCTATATTTTTAGCACGACAACTCAAGGAAATACATGCATTTTTATCATGGCAACAAGATATAGCAAGCATATCATCATGAAATTTAGTCAAGCAATTTCTACATGATATGCATGGACTATCAACACAAGCATGTGAAACATGTAAGGTGCACGAAGTGTTAAGTCCAAAGATGGAGCATTGTAATAAGATAGTGATGAAGAGTCATCAACTATTAGCACACTGTCATCATTGTAATGACCAACACTACTCACCATAGCATTACCTTGTGGCAATTCACATGTAGGTGAAGTAGAAGAAGTTGACAAGGCAACACGGCCGGAGGTGGAGGGAGAACAATCATCCCCACAAATCTTGGACACACCATATTTATCTTGAAGCTTTGTCCACAACTCATGAGCATCCCGGAACGACATGAGTTGAAATATAACTACATTGTTCAAAGCATAGAAAAGCACATTAGAAACTTGAGCATTGAGATAAGAGTTTTTCTCATCCTCTAAAGATAATATTTGGTGATCCTTTGGAGGAGAAAAACCCATATGTACAATTCGCTCTAAATTTGGGTCCATGACCCTAAAGAGATTGAGCATGCGAATTACCCAAACATCAAAATTTGTGCCATCAAAACTAAGAGTGTTGGAGAATCCTAATCCGCTAGTCGACATCTTTACTCTCTAGGCGGTTAAGACTAATAAAGAGAGATGAGGCTCTGATACCAATTGAAAGATCGTGGATGTCGCCTAGAGGGGGGTGAATAGGCGCTTTAAAATAATTATGGTTTAGGCTTGAACAAATGCGGAATAAACCTAGCGATTAATTTGTCAAGCACAAAACCTAAACACGACTAGGCTCACCTATGTGCACCAACAACTTATGCTAACCAAGATAAACAACTATAAGATAGCAAGATATATGACAAGAAACAATATGGCTATCACAAAGTAAAGTGCATAAGTAAAGGGCTCGGGTAAGAGATAACCAAGGCATGCGGAGACGACGATGTATCCCGAAGTTCACACCCTTGCGGATGCTAATATCCGTTTGGAGAGGTGTGGAGGCACAATGCTCCCCAAGAAGCACTACAAAAAAAAGACACATCCGTGCCATTTTGGGCCGAACGAATTTTTTCTGTCATGCTTATGACACTTCTATGAAGATAATTGTGACAAAACCCGGTATCATCATAGATGTGGTGGGCTCCTACTTCTATGACAAAAAACTCATGAAAGAAAATGGGCTTTTCGTCCTGGGCGGGCCGGAGACGCAGTTGCATGACATTCTTTGGGTCGTCCATGACGGAAAAACCGTGGTAGAAGCGAGGGCGAGGAAAATATCAGGGAGTTCCCGGTTACGATGGGTGGTCGGGTGCCGAGCGATGCGCGTTTCTCTCGTGCACATACGCGCGTGGGTGCGAGGCGTTGGGCTCTAACTGAACCCGAGCGAGGCGTTCGCCTACTGAACCCGAGCGATTGTGTAGCGATCCGACCTCAGACGGTCAAATCTCTGTGTATAAGTGTCATCCCTGGATCGGTAATGCTGACACACACAGTACTTGAAGGCTTTATAACAGAGTGCAATCACACACTTATTACATCAAATGTCTCAAAAGAGAACTTATTACAATAATATGGCTTAAGGCCATCTAAATAAGATAACTGCTGAAGCATCGAAGGTAAATGAGTCCATCAACTCCAACGGCATAGCTGAGTGCACGACAACGACCTAGCGCACCTTACTCTTCATCTGAAAAGTCTGCAACATAGTATGTTGCAGCCCGAAATGGGTCAGCACATGGAATATGCTGGCATTATAACACAGTAGAGCAATGAACAGAATAAATGCTATCACTACATGCATATATGGCTGGTGGAGGCTCTATGGTTATAATGTTTTTGCGAAAAGCCAATTTTTCCCTACAACAAAGGAATATATTTTTGTTTAACTATCATGGTAGTTGATAAACATTGAGAATGGTAACCCCATCTCAATCCCAATTAAACAGTAATTAACAACCCAACAAATTAATTTAGAGTGATGAGATCAACATGATAATCCAAGAACCAGATACTCGATGTCCATAACCGGGGACACGGCTAATCATGATTAGTTTGTTCTTTATCAATAAAGGGCTGTGAGGTTGTTGCCTTGCAGTATATAGTCAAAAAATCATGATTAGTTTGTACACTCTGCAGAGGTTTGCGCACTTTTCCCCACAAGACTCGATCTCCTCCGTTGGATTTCTCGCACTACATGGTGTTTGAGAAACGGATGACCGAGACATAGTCTTTCAGAAACATTAACTCTTTACTCTGGATAGACAGTTACACCTACTTTCCCCTACATCTGCTAGCCTACCACTAAAAGAGGTCATGCAACATACTCAACTATGCTAGAGCCCATAATAGCTTTTGGCTGCACACGGAAGTTTCTAGCATGAATAATCTTATGATCCCTTTGAGCCTGGGTGGCGAACCAAAGGACAACACTGGTATATCCCCAGGTGCCCGCAACCAATCCACCCAGATGTGTATTTAAGTAGCCACCTTAAGTCAACCATTAATTAACAATCTCACATCTGTCATGGATCACTCAAACCAAACCACGTCTACGAGCATAGCATAGCAATATAAGCATAACGTAGAAGTAACTCCCAAGGGTTTGATAATAAAAAGGGCAATAGGTTCTACCTCATCATCTACTTCCCAATTCCCACATGTTAATCACATCCTAATCATGCAGTGTTTGAGGATTGTAACTAATGCATAAAAACTGGGTAATAAAGGGGTATGATCAACGTGTTACTTGCCTTGGTGACGATCTGCAAACCCTAGAGACTCGTAGTAGCACGTTTCGCACTCCAGGAATTCTATCGCAAACAAACAATAGCATACATAAGCACTCAAACATAGATGCAAGGGTAAAACTCAAATAAGAAGATCCAAATCTGAAAGTTCAACTGAAGACCTTCGATTTGCAAAAAAAATCAATCAAATCGGAGCTACGGAACCACTGTTTGGGATATCGTATCGTTATCGTCTCGGTCGGCTGGGGATTAGAGATTAATCGGAAATCGACCGATTAATCGATTTTATCGGGCGACTATTAATCGGCAAGTTTTTTTCGCAAGACCTACGTTTTTAGGCACTATTAAGGCAAAATTGGAAATAATCAAGAAGTGTGTTCTGTGAGCCTTTAAGACTACATCAATATATAACAACAACACATGTCATGTTTCTGCATGTTTGAAATTCAAATAGGACAAGAGTACATAGATACTACTATAATATTACACAAGAAAAATTGGACAACACTTCAACAACACATATTCTATTTGGCCATTTTCAAATAGGATAGCACTTATTCATTTAAATAAGTAAATAACAAGCAACAATAGGCAGAACAACGATACATAACTACATATATGAGTGCACAAATAAACTACAGCCATCTCAACATCATGTGTACACAAGATTGCAGTTGATAGTCCTAGTCACCAGTCCACAAATAAACTTAGATAGTAGTCCACAGATAAACTTGGATACTGGATAGGCAGCACAGCAGGTCCAAAATACACAAATCAGCATAGCAAACTCCCATGCCATGTCATCCGAGTTTCTCTTCAGTCTGGAACTTGCAACCTCAGAAGCACTGGAAGCAGCCATCTAAAAAAGGGCAACAACATGTATGAGAATCAGACTAATAAAAGGGCAACTTATTCTGTATATGATTGATGGTTCTTATTCTGTACATAAAAGAAAAGGGCAACAACATAGAAGGGAAACGTATCCTGTACATGATTATGTACAACAAATCTAAAATATTGTACTACACAATTACATTGTAATTGAACATAGCGGACAAATCCATCTAATGAAGTACAGCAGTAGGCAGTAGCAAGCAAGTATTGACTAAAGAAATGACAGTAGCTAGCTTAATTTTGGAAGGGGAGGTCACAATCCCCTTTGGCCTCCACGAGCATCCGCCGGTGCTTACAAGTTACAACCAGAGTTACTGACTGAAGATATGACAGTAGCTGGCACTCATTTTTATCTTCTGAAGAAATGACAACAGCTGTAGTTTTAGAACTTAAAAGTGGAGAGCGGCGCAACAAAGAAACCATACCAGGATGCTGTCTTGCTGCTGTAGAAGGGATGGTGTGTATAGCTGATGTCGTTCGTCGTAGTAGGAAGCAGAAGATGGAGCCGCTCTGCAGCTCTGAAGGAAGAGTGGCGGTGCCGAGCAACACCAGCCGTCGGCGATGGAGAAAATATGTGTGGCCCCGGTGCTTCTTGAGGAAGAGTGGCACAACTCCGGTGCTGGTACAGGAAGAGGGGCACAGCTCCGGTGCTGCTGTAGCAAGGTAAGGCGAGGGGGAGCAGGTCCGGTCATCGGTGATGGGGAAATGCAGAGGAGGCGCGATGGCGATGCAGAGAGTTGGAGATGGTGCTGCTGCGTTGGTGGTTGAGGTCCCGTGGAAGAGGAGAGGAGGATCCAGAGGGCGCCTAGCTCGAGTGGTGGTAGCTAGGGCCGCCGCCGGCGAGCAGCGTGACGGCGGCTTGTGGATCTAGCATCGCGACGCGCTGGGAGGCTGAAACCCTAACTCAGCGGGGGGAAATCCCAAATGTGGGATGCGGTTGTGTGGGAAGGCCATCGAAGAGGGCCTAAGGGAGCCAAAATTCAGCCCTTTTGGGTTTTCTGACGTTAGGGGCCCAGCCGGATTAATCTGGAATCTAGCGATTTATCGCTTGTCAGAGCGATAAATCGGTCCGAACGATAAATAAAAAAGATAAGGCCTTATCTTAGTGGTCACCACACAATAAGCGATAAATCGGCCGATAAATCGCTGAGTCGGCCGATTTCTTAAACAGTGTACGGAACTGAAACTATGATCAAAAGAACTTCGAATTCAAATCTTCTTGAAACCATATTTTAAATTGTCAAAACCGTGTTCAAGTTGATTCACCAGAAAGAGGGGTTTGAGACAAAAAAATTGGCGTTGGTTTCACTGGATTTGGACGAACGGTTAAAAAGTTGCGAGGGTTTGAAGATCAGGGGTTAATCTGCGATAAAAATAATCACGGATAGGTCCCTGGCCGTAAAATAAAATAAAAAGAAAAAAGTACGGCGCGAACGTTCGCTAACAGAGGCAAACGGGTGAATTTGTTCGTTAAAACGAACTAACGAATGAACGTTCGTTAATTAACCTAAACCGAAGAAAACCGAGAAAACCGAACCGGTCTAAATAAAAAATACCAATCTAGTTTTAATAAAAACCGGGCGGTTTTATACCGGTTCACCAGAAAAACCAGTGGGTCGGCGGGGTCAACGGCGGCGGACGACGAGGCGGCTCCGGCGGGGCTCCGCGGCTGCGGCGGCGATAGGGATGGCGCCCGCAGGGTTTGGGTATGGGTGGAACCAGCCCATACCCTTACCCGTCATCCCAAACCTTACCCATCACCCATACCCATACCCGTTGATGGGTACAACTTTTTCCCATACCCATCACCCATCAGGGTAAATGGGTACCCACGGGTAAAATTATCCAGATTTGCAATACATCAATTTGAGCATTACATAGTCATAAACAACAACTTTAACAATAATTTATAAACAACAACACATCATGACATCAACGCATACTTGTTCATGGGCTAGCTATTGTGGTGCGGGGGCCTGCATGAATGCATGATGAGGTCTTGTTAGGTTTGTCGGATTTATGTATATATAATATGTTTACTATGTGGATAAATAATATATAAGGTCTATTTGTCAGAATATATGCGGGTAAATGGGTACATGGGTATCGGTTATACTAAACCATACCCATACCCACTATACCCGATGGGTATGATTTTCCTATTTATGTTCCCATGGGTATTTTTTTGACCCATACCCTTGCCCTAATAGGGTTTTTACCCGCAGGGTACGCGGGTAATGGGTATCCATTGCCATCCCTAGGCGGCGAGGTCGTCGGTGGCGCGGCCGGCGGGGTGGCGCGGGGTGGTGCAGCAGCAGCGCGCGGGCGGCGAAGCAGCAGCAGCGGCGCGGCTTCGGCGGCGGGGCTGCGGCTCGGGTGGTGGGCTGCGGCCCGGGACGGGGGAAGAGGCGGCGGGGGCGGCGATATTTACTAGGGGGGCCGTTGCCGCTGGATGAACAGGACCCTGATCGAGCCGGTTGGAGGTGGATGAACAGGACCCCGTGGAGGGCTGGATGAATAGGATGACCCCGTGGAGGGATAGTTGAATAGTAGCCGGTGGAGGGCTGGATGAACAGTAGCCCGTGGAGGGGTGGTTGAACAGGACCCCGTGGCGAGGGCTGGTTGAACAGTAGCCGGTGGAGGAGCGGTGGAGGCTGGATGAACAGGAGCCAGTGGATGAACAGTCGCATGTGGAGGCTGGAGGAGGTCGACGGTGGAGATGAACAGTAGCCCGTGGAGTCCCGTTTTGTGGTACGCCACACCCCTCCCAGTGAACAGAACCCCCGTTTCGACCGTAGTGCTCCAACACAAGTCCGTTTCCTCCGTTTTGCGGTACGCCACACCCCTCCCGATCAACCGGACCCCGTTTCAACCATAGGAGGTCCAAGAGAAGTCTGTTTCCTCCGTTTTGCGATACGCCAGACCCCTCCCGATGAAAAGGACCCCGTTTCGACCGTGGCCAGTCGAACAGAAGGTCATTTCCTCCGTTCTGCGGTATGCCATGCCTCGTTTCGATCGGCTGTTCCGTCAAAGCCGGTTGGCTCCCGATGAACACGACAATGCAGTTTCTCCGTTCCGACCCAGCCGGTTGGCTGCCGATGAATAGGACGCCGTCCCTACCTCTCCATGTACACGAGCCCTGGCCGTACGTATGCACGAGTAGGCGTTCGAGACCCCGCCCGTATGTACGTACGTGGTCGTATTTACTTTCCTCCACCCTGGCTGTACGTACGTGTACATGCTACGTGCGCGGCTCTACTACGACACGTGCCCTTCCTTACTCGGCCACAGTTCATCACTGCAGCCTGCAGACAGACCGATCGACCAGTATGTACGTACACGTTCGCGACCAGAATGACAACGCAACGTACGCTTCGACCAGGTGGGTCACGACTGTCAGGGAGGATAAGGAGGCACTTCCTTGAGTGCGAAGATGTAGCTGGTGGGTCCCAGCTGTCAGAGGGAGGAATCGTTTTTATTTTGCGAGTAATAAGGAGGCACTTCCTTGTGTTCAAAGATGTAGCTGGTGGGTCCAGCTATCAGCCTCACCGCCTAAAGTCCTCTTCCAATCGCCGTCCTTCATTGACCACGCCGCACCGAGAGCACCAAGGTGGTGGACGACGGCTAGGCCTAGGAAGGGAACGACGCAGAGCCGGGGAAGACGCGGCAGTGGATGCCCACGCGGAGGGGAGTACGTGGGTTGACTGCTTCGGCTGCAGTGTGAGGCTGCCGTCGCCGGAGAATAATAGGAGGTGTGGGTGAGTATAGAGGGATAGCATGGCCAGCGGTGGCAGCACAGCCGGACACGGGAGGCAGGAGCAGGCGGCACGGCCGGCGCTAGTTTGGGCGGCTGGAGCAAGAAGATCAGATGTTGAAGAAGCACGACGGCCGTTGGATGGACATCGTACGGTCACTGCAGCTAGAATCGTTTATATTGACTAAGTTGACAAAGCCCTTGGTACACGTCAACTTAATAGGCCCACAGGTCAGCCTCCGAAACGGTGAGCCCCAGATGTCAGGGGGAGGAATCATTTTTTGGGCAGCTGAAGTAAGAATATCCAAGATTGAAGAAGAAGCACGACATCCGTTGGATGAAGATCCAACGGCCACTGCTGCTAGAACCGTGTGTTGACTATAAGTTGACAAAGCGTTGCATACGCGTCAACTTAGTTTTTTTAGGGGACGCGTCAACTTAGTAGGCCCACAAGTGTGTGGCACAGAACATATAGCCCATTTGCAATTTGTAAGAATGTACAACCCATTTTTGAATTCTAATGGAATTTACTACATCCCATTTACAGTTTGTTAAAAGTACAACCCATTTTGTAGCTAGGACAATGATTAATAATTTCAACCAACCGCTCAAAATAGAATTCAATAAAATTTCCCACATTTTGATGGGATCTAAAATATTTTTATCCCGAAATTTTTAGTTAGATTAAATATAATTTCAAGATAATTTTGTATTACGTAAAAATCCAACAAAATATTGCGCGCGCAACAAGTAATGAAATTAAAATTTTCAAAATCCAAAAACAATATATTTTTAAAACTAATTACGTGTTTGGTTCATTTTTTTTATAGTTACTGCTCAGTTTTTATAATTACATCCCATTTATTATTTCTTAAAGCCCATTTTCTTGTTAAGCCTAATGCATCCCTCCTAGAAAATATTTGTAGCCCAGCGGGCGGAGAATAACAAGTTGACCCGGATATTATGTACAACGGTCGGCCCAGTTGCATTGCTAATGTTCAAAAAAAGGCCGGTGTAGTACTGTACAACTTTACATGGCTACTCAGCTCACATTCAGCGACGCCGGAAAGGCCCAAACAAGGCTTCTGTACAACTTTTTGAAGTCACTGAGCTTAATTAATAACTTAAGAAAAAAGTTAGAGTACAGTGGAACCTAATTAAAAGCTGTCACGAGCAAAGAAATAATTCAACGGGTCCCACTTGTGCGTGTGTGTGCGCGCGTGTATGTGTGAGAGTGAGAGAGAGAGAGATCCATCGGCCGATGCTCGTGAATACATCTTTCAGCCATATGCATTGTTGATGCTCAGTAAAAACTTATATAGTTGACACAATCATATAGAACATCATAGCACACTGAACTTGCATACAAAAATTTCACGCGGGCGGCACAATCAGGGTGGAAGCAGTGGATTGCTACAGGTAGGGCTATGTTGAAACGAACGAACTCGTACATAACGGTTCATCGTCTTTATCAGTGATGGGGGAATATCTTGAATGATGTGCAAAGAAAACAGACAGACAACACAATAAGTTCTGCTAGCACATTAAGTTGACGTATAACCCTTTCTAAAAAAAGTTCAGGTACAAAAATAGAACAGGTCACAATCAAATGTACTGGCACATCAGTGCTTCACACCCATAGGTCGGATTTAACTAGTATCTGACAAGATTCAGTTGTTACCTCAAATTAATTCACATCCAGGCAGCCAACCCTGCCTCTTCTCCCAAAGAAGCAGTGGCCTCCGCCGCGCGATGGAGTAGGCCCTGTGCCATCCATCATTCCGAGCAACACGGGGAAAGTCTGACATTGACTCCTGTAATGGACTTCATCGACGGACCCTGGCACCAGTGGCGGCAGCAGGACTTCGATTGATGGATTGACCACTTCTTCGACATGCACGGACACTCGATACAGGTACATCCCTAACATGGTCCACGGCGGCCTTTGTGGCGATGAATAGTACAACCCCGGTTCCTGCACCGGTATATCAACACCAATCACCTTCGGTATGGTGGACGGCTTCTTCATCCATGCCATAACCATCAGAGCCCAGCTGTCTAGAGGAACAAACATACTTACGAGCTCACCTTCAAGGTCGTTGATAAGCTCATTCATGGACTCGCTGTTCCAAGCACGTCGAGGCATGCCCTGGAAGGTAAGCTTTGTTAAAAACTCAAGCTCAGAGGGCACCGAGCCCCATCTTGGGTGCCACCGATCAAAGCTCACTGGCGCGCCATCACAGAACAAACGCCGGGAAGATTCGAACACACGACTGCAGTCGAAAGTTGTCCGGAACCTGACAAAGAAATCAGCCCGTAGCGGACAGACTTCGACGAGCAAGTCACTTATTTGGATGCCATGCGCAATGCCAAGAGTTTTGACAAGGTCGTCCGGTGAGACGGGAGGCTGGTCGCCGTTGATGGTTACCATCATCACTTTGCCGGCAAACTGGTCATCAAGCGCCGCCATGCCACTATTGAGCGACAGCACGCAGCGCCCGAAGGCAGGACGGACCTCAGGATCTCCGACTCAGAGATCCACGTTGACCGGCGACATGATAGTGCGCTTGAGTACAGGGAGTACAGGAGGGCGATTTGGGGGAACTGGAGTAGGAATCGAGATTCCGGAGGTGGGGGAGGGGCGGGAGATTGGGGATGAAAATGTATCATCAATTTTGAACACACGCCAATATGCTCTCGGCGCGCAAGCGCACAAAAACACTGGTGGCTTCCACATGTCGGCCTAGGAGTCCTTATTCTTTTTTTAGAGCCCGACCTTTTTTGAGGGAGAGCCCAACCTGAGAGTCATAATTGACCTGTTTGGCATTGCGTTACTACTCGGCTCATATTCAACGACACCTCACTGGCCCAAACAAGTGTACATCATCAAAAAGACACTGAGCTCAAATTATGACTTGAAAAAAGAAGATATACTCTGAACACTAGAGAATGGTGATGCGCTCATTTAGCCCACCAGCAGTTCGAGACAATAAACAGTTCGAAACAACGATATATACAACATTCAAACACTGACTAGTGACTACTACTGACATAAACAACAAGACATGATAGTTCATAAGAAGTCTTGCTACACCACCAAAACGCACCCATCTGCAGCGCTCAGACCCTCGTGATCCAGACGAGAATGACATTCTAAATAGAGGCAACTATTACATAGTAAGAGTGACATAGACGAGGATGACCAAATGACAAGGAATATGCATAACAAAAGAGAGAACTACCCATCCAGAACAAGCAGCAAAGACAACAAGTCATTCGAAGAGGGATGATCCAACACCATCCTAATTTGCAGCCCCGCTTCAGCGACGAGTGATCCGGAGACACCAGTACTCCACCCTTTCGACGCAACAACCCAATTACCTATCAACCCAAAGGCTTGAGACATCCAAGGATCAAAGTTAATCCATATGCCTTTGTCATTGTCACCTTCTTTTGGCTGCAGGCTGTATCGTTGACAATCAGGGGAGTTTGCTCCCCAAGTCCTAGGGCCTGCCGTGTAGACACAGTTTTCCATAGCAAACAGAGCCTCTCTGCCATCAAGGTCCTTGCCAATGCTGATCTCCTGGTTAATCGGATAATTGAGTCCGAGAAACAGAGAATGTGAACCAAGGCTGTTTACCCGCCTCCAACTCAAAAATCCTGAAGGCCCCAACAAGCTGGTTTCCTGCTCATAGACGTAACAGCCACTGTCCGGATATTCACGTATTTCACGGTGCTTGTACATAGTGGGTTATTTGCAATATAACTTTTCCGGCTCATGTGTTCGAATGATCATCAGCCTTTTGTCGCCGTCTGATCGAGCGAGGAACCAGTTGTGCTTCCCAAGGTGGTGTGATTACAAAGGGCAGTAACTGTAGGGACACTGCATCATATCAAAAAGGACAAGCATTGTTAATGTAAGATAAGCATTGTTCAGAGTATGAGTAGGATAATGCAAGAAACAACATTGATATGTCCCTGTTGGAACTAGGAGGAAAATACAGGGAAATGTATACTGGGTTCGAAAATATAGAAGTGCCATGCATGGTTATACTCATGTTATCTCGCAATCCATTCTTCACAAGAAACTACCATGGCATGCATGTTATATAATCATGTTCTGTCCTCACAAACAAATTCTTCAAGGAAACTAACAAACCATGCATTGTTATATACTCATGTTCTATGGGCAAAAAAATTGTGAGGATATTATTCTGGCCATTGATTGCTGAAGGGCGCATATAGGTATGTACACATGGTAAGCACTGCGGGATTTCACTACTTCCAAATATAGAGTTCTCCATATGCGCATTTACATCCCTAATGTATGGTTAGATGAAACCAACGATGTGATGCATGTTTCTACATCATGAAAATGAGGAAAACTAACATGGCCATTGATACACACTCATATTTAGTAGTATATAGATTACTATAAAATAAGGAGAATATCCATATCTTCCTAACCGTTTGATTATTCAGGGGTACGAATTGGCTGTAATGACATGGTCACAATCGCATGAATTAACTCATTCCAAATATAGCTGATTTACGACGTCTCTAATACATTTCCATAGTTCTACTCAAATTCTGCCAATCATCATTAACATCAGACAGAAACAACTTACACGCGCCGTCCCAGCAATACATGGTGCCATCTACTTTGTCAATCGCGTAGATGATGCCATTGTGTTCAATAGCATCACAAAAGTGTGTATCAGCTTTGATGATCCGCTGCGAGGTGAGCTGTCTCCAACTAAAGAAGGCACCAGTGGAAAGATAGGCGAGTCCACGGTCGAACAAGGCAATTAGATTGACGTCTACGTAATTCGCATCTCACGTGGGCACTTGGCAGATTACAATCTTCTGCAAAACAAGGTGCGTCCAACTGACTTTGTAATCTAGATGACTTGGACCGCGACGGTAAAACCCTATATAATCCAACATAGGAAGAATAATCTCATGGGAGGTGTGGAAGTTCACGAGCACCAACTTTTTCCGGTCCTGTCTGACGGCACCCATCTAGTGGGAGCTCATGCCGACCCAGTACATACCTGCCAAGAAGTTTCGGGCGATTATGATTGGATCGAAGTCGAGGGAAATGATGTATGGAGACCCACTACATACCTGCAAAGAAGTTTCGGCTAATGGAGGTCGGATTGAAGTCGAGGGGCATCATGTACGCCTCCGTATCATGGTGAGCAAATCTCGCAAGACCAGATAGCAGCAAGCAGGGTGTCTTGAAAAGCTTAGGCCTCGCTTCAACGATGGTTGTGTGCATGTCCCTCGAGCATGCAGCCAGCCGCAGGGCGCTCAACGTATCCATACACGAAAAACAGAGGCCGAGGGTGTCACTGGGGAGCTTGCTCCAATCGCGGCTCATATGGATGCTGCGCGGTTGGCGTTCGGCCATGGTGGAGTTTGGAAGGTGGTTTTTTTGGGGGCTTGATTTATGAGGGAGAAGGATCTCGGTGCTGGAGAGGCTAGCGAGGGAATAGCGGTACCGGGGGAGGCGAGCGAGGCGAGGGTACGCAGGGGCACAGTGAGATGATGAAGAGTGACCTTAGGATCTCCGGCAAGACGGAGATGGAGATGGAGTGGTACTAGGGGAGAGGGAGATGAGGCGAGGCATGCTATACAGCGGCGGTGATAGTGACTGCATAGTGCACAAGGTGAGGCTGACTTTGGTAACCTGAACACGCCGCCTGGACTGGTGTCACCTCGGCCACAGGGTCTTGTCACTTCACTGTGAGGACCGGACGAATAATATTTTGACCAACAAGTCTACCACAGTTGTACTACTACTAGTAGGAGTAGTAGGAACATGAGTAGTACTGTATAGCGAAATAGGTCTCCCGTGCTAGCATGCCTTTGGGTTCACTTCATCCTCCAGGTATCATCCATATTGCGAGCAGAACCAAATTCTCATGCATGCGGAAGCGCGAAGAAGGCTTTTTCTTTTTTGAGGATAACCGCATATTCCTTAACCAGAGAATGTTGTGTCTCCCACGCACGCACCAATATCCATCCGAACCATCTACGACACATTTTTTATATCCGTTTGCATAGGTCCCACCTGTGAGGAGGGGTGCAGAAATAAAAAGGAATCATAAAATGTCTCGCCACGGTGATTCGAAAGAGTGACCTCAACTAGCCAGTGGCACATGTAGCGCTAGAAGGATGGGCACGTACACGGACAGGTACCACTCCTCAGTCTACCCGCATAGCCTTTTCGTTTAGTGTACCTAGCCGTCTAATCAACTGCCTGCAGGCCACTTCTCCCATTTACTTCTCTGTCGGGAACGGATTTTCCTTGGCTTCTTCACCTCTCCTTCATCTTCATTTGCATCCAAACCACACTGTATTCACATTGTTTTAACCTCTTCACATACTACTGGAGTAATTCCGAAGTCCCTTTAAATAATCATCTTCTTCAGTTAGACTAGCCATCTAATCCTAATTCTCCAAACCATAGCCCTCGAGTCCAATGGTTCCAAATGGCGAAAGAGATCGAGATGCAGGTTTTTAGCATCCGACATGTCCTGGCCGAAGGCTCGTTGAGCATAGTTGCCACCATCACCGACCACCCAAGGGTTGTTCGGAAGTGGATCAACAATGTATCCAACTCCCTCCAAAAGGTGGAGATGAAGGTCATCGGTCTCGACGCAGAGTACACGGAGTGTGCCACTGGGAAGATCCAACGCGCCGCCGTCCTTCAGCTGTGCCTCAAAGATGATGTTTTGGTGTACCACATCATACACGCGCCCTCCGTACCAGGTGAGCTCCACGATTTCTTGTCTCGGGAGGACATATACTTCTATGGGGCAGCCATCGCAGGGAACAAACAGAAGTTGGAGCCGTACAATCTTGATTTGACAAGCATTGCTGATGTACAAACCAAAATAAAAATTCCAGTAGAAGATTGTGAAGAACCGACACCATCCCTATTCGATGTAGCAAATTTTGTGCTTGGAACAAATCTTCAGAAGGGTGATGAGACGCTGGCATTAAGGTCGTCTGGGTGGGAGAATTATCCCATGACGTATGAGCGGATAAAATATGTTGCCCTCGATGCCCGTGTGAGTTTCCAGATAGCTGCAAGGTCCAGAGACCCTCTCGGCCACACCGCCCCTCTGCCTTTGTGTGCATGACATGTGGGCCACCTGAACTGCGGCGAGCATCAAGTTTCTACCACAGCCACACGCGATTCCCATGACGCTGCTCGAACCCATGACACAACATGTCCCCCGACTAAAGGAAATATGCCCTAGAGGCAATAATAAAGTTGTTATTTATATTTCCCTATATCATGATAAATGTTTATTATTCATGCTAGAATTGTATTAACCGGAAACTTAGTACATGTGTGAATACATAGACAAACAGAGTGTCCCTAGTATGCCTCTACTTAACTAGCTTGTTAATCAAAGATGGTTAAGTTTCCTAGCCATGGACATGTGTTGTCATTAGATGAACGGGATCACATCATTAGAGAATGATGTGATGGACAAGACCCATCCGTTAGCTTAGCATAATGATCGTTTAGTTTTATTGATATTGGTTTCTTCATGACTTATACACGTTCCTCTGACTATGAGATTATGCAACTCTCGAATACTGGAGGAACACCTTGTGTGCTATCAAACGTCACAATGTAAATGGGTGATTATAAAGATGCTCTACAAGTGTCTCCGATGGTGTTTGTTGAGTTGGCATAGATCGAGATTAGGATTTGTCACTCCGTGTTTCGGAGAGGTATCTCTAGGCCCTCTCGGTCATGCTCATCAATATAAGCCTGGCAAGCAATGTGACTAATGAGTTAGTTGCGATATGATGCATTACGAAACGAGTAAAGAGACTTGCCGGTAACGAGGTTGAACTAGGTATGATGATACCGACGATCGAATCTCGGGCAAGTAACCTACCGATGACAAAGGGAACAACGTATGTTGTTATGCGGTTTGACCGATAAAGATCTTCGTAGAATATGTAGGAGCCAATATGAGCATCCAGGTTCCGCTATTGGTTATTGACCAGAGATGTGTCTTGGTCATGTCTACATAGTTCTCGAACCCGTAGGGTCCGCATGCTTAACGTTCGATGATGATTTTTATTATGAGTTATGTGATTTAATGTATTGAAGTTTGTTCGGAGTCCCAGATGAGATCACAGACATGACGAGGAGTCTCAAAATGGTCGAGACATAAAGATTGATATACTGGAAGGTTGTGTTTGGACACCGGAACGGTTTCGGAAAGGTTCGGACATTTTCCGGAGTACCGGGGGTTACCGGACCCCCCCGGGGGAGTTAATGGGCCTTCATGGGCCCTAGTGGAGAGAGGAGGCGGCGGCCAGGTGGAGGCGCGCGCCCCCCAAGGTTAAACCGAATTGGACTAGGGTTGGGGGCGGCCCCCTTTCCTTCTCTCCTCCTCCTCCTTCCCTCCTTCTCCTAGTGGGAATAGGAAAGGGGGGCAAATCCTACTTGGACCGGGAGTCCAAGTAGGACTCCCCCCCATGGTGCGCCCCCCTTGGGCCGGCCACCTCTCCTCCCCCTTTATATACGTGGGAATGGGGCACCACAAAGACACACCAAGCCTTCTCTTAGCCATGCGCGGTGCCCCCATCCACAATTACACACCTCGGTCATATCATCGTAGTGCTTAGGCGAAGCCCTGCGCCGGTAACTTCATCATCATCATCATCACCACGCCATCGTGCTGACGGAACTCTCCCTCGTCCTCAAATGGATCAAGAGATCGAGGGACATCATCGAGCTGAACGTGTGCTGAACGCGGATGTGTCGTACGTTCGAACTTGGATCGGTTGGATCACGAAGACGTTCGACTACATCAACCGTGTTACTAAACACTTCCGCTTTCAGTCTACGAGGGTACGTGGACACACTCTCCCCGCTCGTTGCTATGCATCTCCTAGATAGATCTTGCATGATCGTAGGTAATTTTTTTGAAATACTGCGTTCCCAACAGTGGCATCCGAGCCAGGTCTATGCGTAGATGTTATATGCACGAGTAGAACACAATGAGTTGTGTGCGATAATAGTCATACTTCTTACCAGCAACGTATTACTTTGATTCGGCCGTATTGTTGGATGAAGCAGCCCGGACTGACATTACATGACCGCGTTCATGAGACTAGTTCTACCGACGTGCTTCGCACACAGGTGGCTAGCGGGTGTTTGTTTCTCAACCTTTAGTTGAATCGAGTTTGACTATGTCGGGTCCTTGTTAAAGGTTAAAACAACACACTTGACGAAAAATCATTGTGCTTTTGATGTGTAGGTAAGAACGGTTCTTGCTAGAAGCCCGTAGCAGCCACTTAAAACTTGCAACAACAAAGTAGAGGACGTCTAACTTGTTTTTGCAGGGCTTGTTGTGATGTGATATGGTCAAGACGTGATGATATATAAATTGTGTATGAGATGATCATGTTTTGTAAAAGTTATCGGCAACTGGCAGGAGCCTTATGGTTGTCGCTTTATTGTATGAAATGCAATCGCCATGTAATTGCTTTACTTTATCACTAAGCTGTAGCGATAGTCGTACAAGCAATAGTTGGCCAGACGACAACGATGCTACGATGGAGATCAAGGTGTCAAGCCGGTGACAATGGTGATCATGACGGTGCTTTGGAGATGGAGATCAAAAGCACAAGATGATGATGGCCATATCATATCACTTATTTTGATGGCATATGATGTTTATCATTTATGCATCTTATTTTGCTTAGTATGGCGATAGCATTATAAGATGATCTCTCAATAAATTTCAAGGTATAAGTGTTCTCCCTGAGTATGCACCGTTGCTACAGTTCGTCGTGCCGAGACACCACGTGATGATCGAGTGTGATAAGCTCTACGTTCACATACAACGGGTGCAAGCTAGTTTTGCACACGCAGAATACTCGGGTTAAACTTGATGAGCCTAGCATATGCAGATATGGCCTCGGAACACTGAGACCGAAAGGTCGAGGGTGAATCATAAAGTAGATATGATCAACATAGTGATGTTCACCATTGAAAACTACTCCATCTCACGTGATGATCGGACATGATTTAGTTGATGTGGATCACGTGATCATTTAGATGACTAGAGGGATGTCTATCTATGTGGGAGTTCTTAAGTAATATGACTAATTGAACTTTAATTTATCATGAACTTAGTACCTGATAGTATTTTGCATGTCTATGTTGTTGTAGATCTATGGCCCGTGCTACCATTTCTTTGAATTTTAATGTGTTCCTAGAGAAAGCTAAGTTGAAAGATGATGGTAGCAACTACATGAACTGGGTCCATAACTTGAGGATTATCCTCATTGCTGTACAGAAGAATTACGTCCTGGAAGCACCGCTAGGTGTACCACCCGCGCGAGTAACTACAGACATTATGAATGCCTGGCAGTCGCGTATTGATGACTACTCGATAGTTCAGTGTGCCATGCTTTACGGCTTAGAACTGGGACTTCAACGATGTTTTGAACTTCATGGAGCATATGAGATGTTCCAAGAGTTGATGTTAATATTTCAAGCAAATGCCCGGATTGAGAGATATGAAGTCTCCAATAAGTTCTACCGCTGCAAGATGGAGGAGAATAGTTCTGTGAGTGAACATATACTCAGAAATCTCTTGGAGCTGCTAACACATAACTGCCGGGAGGATCTTCATCCTTTCCTATCTGATTACATTGTAAACTTGGGCCACTAAGACCGTGGATAGCTCGCATGGCCGGGGGGCCACAAAACCTTTGTAACACATATGTAATTGTTCCTTTGTGAGTAATACAAAGTCAGTGGGAGCCTCTCCCACTGTCGTTCTCCCTAAAAAAAAACATATACTCAGAATGTCTCGGTACCACAACCACTTGACTCAACTGGGACTTAATCTTCCTAATGATAGTGTCATTGATAGAGTTCTTCAATAGCTGCCACCAAGCTACAAAAGCTTCGTGATGAACTATAATATGCAAGGGATGGATAAGACAATTCCCGAGCTCTTCGCAATGCTAAAAGCTGTGGAGGTAGAAATCAAAAAGGAGCATCAAGTGTTGATGGTTAACAAGACCACTAGTTTCAAGAAAAAGGGCAAAGGGAAGAAGGGGAACTTCAAGAAGAACGGCAAGCAAGTTGTTTCTCAAGTGAAGAAGCCCAAGTCTGGACCTAAGCCTGAGACTGAGTGCTTTTACTGCGAAGGGACTTGTCACTGGAAGCTGAACTGCCCCAAGTATTTGGCGGATAAGAAGGATGGCAAAGTGAAAGGTATATTTGATATACATGTTATTGATGTGTAACTTAGTAATGCTCGTAGTAGCGCCTGGGTATTTGATACTGGTTCTGTTGCTCATATTTGCAACTTGAAACAGGGGCTATAGATTAAACAAAGATTGGCTAAGGACGCGGTGACGATGCGCGTGGGAAATGGTTCCAAAGTCGATGTGACCACCGCCGGCACGCTGCCTCTACATTTACCTTCGAGATTACTTTTAGACTTGAATAATTGTTATTTGGTGCCAGCGTTAAGCATGAACATTATATTTGGATCTTGTTTGATGCGAGACGGTTATTCATTTAAATCAGAGAACAATGGTTGTTCTATTTATATGAGTAATATCTTTTATGGTCATGCACCCTTGATGAGTGGTCTATTTTTGTTGAATCTCGATAGTAGTGATACACATATTCATAGTATTGAAGTCAAAAGATATAAGTTTAATAATGATAGTGCAACTTATTTGTGGCATTGCCGTTTAGGTCATATTGGTGTAAAGCGCATGAAGAAACTCCATGCTGATGGGCTTTTGGAATCACTTGATTATGAATCACTTGATGCTTGCGAACCATGCCTCATGGGCAAGATGACTAAGACTCCATTCTCCGGAACAATGCAGCGAGCAACAGACTTGTTGGAAATAATACATACTGATGTATGCGGTCCGATGAGTGTTGAGGCTCGCGGCGGGTATCGTTATTTTCTGACCTTCGCAGATGATTTGAGCAGATATGGGTATATCTACTTGATGAAACATAAGTCTGAAACATTTGAAAAGGTCAAAGAATTTCATAGTCAAGTGGAAAATCATCGTAACAAGAAAATAAAGTTTCTACGATCTGATCGTGGAGGTGAATATTTGAGTTATGAGTTTGTTCTTCATTTGAAACAGTGCGGAATAGTTTCGCAACTCACGCCACCTGGAACACCACAATGTAATGGTGTGTTCGAACGTCATAACCGTACTTTATTGGATATGGTGCGATCTATGATGTCTCTTACTGATTTACCGCTATCATTTTGGGGTTACGCTTTACAGACGGCTGCATTCATGTTAAATTGGGCACCATATAAATCCGTTGAGACGACACCATATGAACTGTGGTTTGGCAAGAAACCCAAGTTGTCATTTCTTAAAGTTTGGGGCTGCGATGCTTATGTGAAAAAGCTTCAACCTTATAAGCTCGAACCCAAATCGGAGAAATGTGTCTTCATAGGATACCCAAAGGATACTGTTGGGTACACCTTCTATCACAGATCCGAAGGCAAGATATTCGTTGCTAAGAATGGATCCTTTGTAGAGAAGGAGTTTCTCTCGAAAGAAGTGAGTGGGAGGAAAGTAGAACTTGATGAGGTAATTGTACCTTCTCCCGAATTGGAAAGTAGTTCATCACAGAAATCAGTTCCGGTGATTCCTACACCAATAAGTGAGGAAGCTAATGATGATGATCATGAAACTTCAGATCAAGTTACTACTGAACCTCGTAGGTCAACCAGAGTAAGATCCGCACCAGAGTGGTATGGCTAGAGGTCATGTTACTTGACCATGACTAACCTACAAACTATGAGGAAGCGATGATGAGCCCAGATTCCGCGAAATGGCTTGAGGCCATGAAATCTGAGATGGGATCCATGTATGAGAACAAAGTGTGGCTTTGGTTGACTTGCCCGATGATCGGCAAGTAATAGAGAATAAATGGATCTTCAACAAGAATACTGACGCTGACGGTAATGTTACTGTCTACAAAGCTCGACTTGTTGCGAAAGGTTTTTGACAAGTTCAAGGAGTTAACTATGATGAGACCTTCTCACCCGTAGCGATGCTTAAGTCTGTCCGAATCATGTTAGCAATTGCCACATTTTATGATTATGAAATTTGGCAAATGGATGTCAAAACTGCATTCCATAATGGATACCTTAAAGAAGAGTTGTATATGATGCAACCAGAAGGTTTTGTCGATCCAAAAGGTGCTAACAAAGTGTGCAAGCTACAGTGATCCATTTATGGACTGGTGCAAGCCTCTCGGAGTTGGAATATAAGCTTTGATAGTGTGATCAAAGCATATGGTTTTATACAGACTTTTGGAGAATCCTGTATATACAAGAAAGTGAGTGGGAGATCTGTAGCATTTCTGATATTACATGTAGATGACATTTTGTTGATCGGAAATGATACTAAATTTCTGAATAGCATAAAAGGATACTTGAATAAGAATTTTTCAATGAAAGACCTCGGCGAAGCTGCTTATATATTGGGCATCAATATCTATAGAGATAGATCAAGACGCTTAATTGGACTTTCACAAAGCACATACCTTGATAAAGTTTTGAAGAAGTTCAAAATGGACCAGTCAAAGAAAGGGTTCTTGCATGTGTTACAAGGTGTGAAGTTGAGTCAGACTCAATGGCCGACCACTGCAAAAGATAGAGAGAAAATGAAAGTCATTCCCTATGCCTCAGGCATAGGTTCTATCATGTATGCAATGTTGTGTACCAGACCTGATGTGTGCCTTGCTATAAGTATAGTAGGGTGGTACCAAAGTAATCCAGGAGTGGATCACTGGACAACGGTCAAGAACATCCTGAAATACCTGAAAAGGACCAAGGATATGTTTCTTGTTTATGGAGGTGATAAAGAGCTCGTCGTAAATGGTTACGTCAATGCAAGCTTTGACTCTGATCCGGATGACTCTAAGTCACAAACTGGATACGTATTTATATTGAATGGTGGAGCTGTCAGTTGGTGCCGTTCCAAGCAAAGCGTCGTGGCGGGATCTACGTGTGAAGCGGAGTACATAGCTGCTTCGGTAGCAGCAAATGAAGGAGTCTGGATGAAGGAGTTCATATCCGATCTAGGTGTAATACCTAGTGCATCGGGTCCAATGAAAATCTTTTGTCACAATACTGGAGCAATAGCCTTGGCGAAGGAATCCAGATTTCACAAGAGAACCAAGCACATCAAGAGATGCTTCAATTCCATCCGCGATCTAGTCAAGGAGGGAGACATAGAAGTTTGCAAAATACACACGGATCTGAATGTTGCAGACCTGTTGACTAAGCCTCTTCCACGAGCAAAACATGATCAACACCAAGACTCCATGATCAACACACGGATCATTACTATATAATCTAGATTATTGACTCCAGTGCAAGTCGGAGACTGAAGGAAATATGCCCTAGAGGAAATAATAAAGTTGTTATTTATACTTCCTTATATCATGATAAATGTTTATTATTCATGCTAGAATTGTATTAACCGGAAACTTAGTACATGTGTGAATACATAGACAAACAGACTATCCCTAGTATGCCTCTACTTAACTAGCTCGTTAATAAAAGATGGTTAAGTTTCCTAGCCTTGGACATGTGTTGTCATTTGATGAATGGGATCACATCATTAGAGAATGATGTGATGTACAAGACCCAGCCGTTAGCTTAGCATAATGATCGTTTAGTTTTATTGCTATTGCTTTCTTCATGACTTATACATGTTCCTCTGACTATGAGATTATGCAACTCCCGAATACCGGAGGAACACCTTGTGTGCTATCAAACGTCACAACATAAATGGGTGATTATAAAGATGCTCTACAGGTGCCTCAGATGGTGTTTGTTGAGTTGGCATAGATCGACATTAGGATTTGTCACTCTGTGTTTCGGAGAGGTATCTCTGGGCCCTCTTGGTAATGCTCATCACTATAAGCCTTGCAAGCAATGTGACTAATGAGTTAGTTGCGATATGATGCATTACGAAACGAGTAAAGAGACTTGCCGGTAACGAGGTTGAACTAGGTATGATGATACCAACGATCGAATCTCGGGCAAGTAACATACCGATGACAAAGGGAACAACGTATGTTGTTATGCGGTTTGACCGATAAAGATCTTCGTAGAATATGTAGGAGCCAATATGAGCATCCAGGTTCGCTATTGGTTATTGACCGGAGATGTGTCTTGGTCATGTCTACATAGTTCTCAAACCCGTAGGGTCCGTATGCTTAACGTTCGATGATGATTTTTATTATGAGTTATGTGATTTGATGTATTGAAGTTTGTTCGGAGTCCCGGATGAGATCACAGACATGACGAGGAGTCTCAAAATGGTCGAGACATAAAGATTGATATACTGGATGGTTGTGTTTGGACACCGGAACGGTTTCGGAAAGGTTCGGACATTTGCCGGAGTACCGGGGGTTACCGGACCCCCCCCGGGAGTTAATGGGCCTTCATGGGCCCTAGTGGAGAGAGGAGGCGGCGGCCAGGTGGAGACGCCCCCCCGAAGCCCAAACCGAATTGGACTAGGGTTGGGGGGTGGGCCCCCTTTCCTTCTCTCCTCCTCCTCCTCCTTCCCTCCTTCTCCTAGTGGGAATAAGAAAGGGGGGCCGAATCCTACTTGGACCGGGAGTCCAAGTAGGACTCCCCCCATGGCGCGCCCCCCTTGGTCCGGCCACCTCTCCTCCCCCCTTTATATACGTGGGAAGGGGGCACCCCAAAGACACACCAAGCCTTCTCTTAGCCGTGTGCGGTGCCCCCCTCCACAGTTACACACCTCGGTCATATCGTCGTAGTGCTTAGGCGAAGCCCTGAGCTGGTAACTTCATCATCACCATCACCACGCTGTCATGCTGACGGAACTCTCCCTCGTCCTCAACTGGAACAAGAGATCGAGGGATGTCATCGAGCTGAACGTGTGCTGAACGCGGAGGTGTCGTACATTTGGTACTTGGATCGGTTGGTTCGCGAAGACGTTTGACTACATCAACCGCGTTACTAAACGCTTCCGCTTTCGGTCTATGAGGGTACGTGGACACACTCTCCCCGCTCGTTGCTATGCATCTCCTAGATAGATCTTGCGTGATCGTAGGTAAATTTTTTGAAATACTGCGTTCCCAACACCGACCTATGGCTCAATCCTCTCAGCCCCACTGCCCCTCTGCCTTCGGGAGCATTACATGTGGACCAGCCACCTATCGGCTCCACATCTTATTGACTCAAAGGCAGGTGTAGTAAGGCATTGAAGCTCAGTCCCGAGGGCCCCGAGAGGGCAATGTAACTCATGCACCAGGCCTTGTGGTGCTACCGCTGCATGAACTCATGCCAAACTCGAGATTTGTTTCTTACTAGTACATGCACGCAACGATTTAATTGACATTGTAATCTCAACATGTGATGGGGAGCTCTAAATTTGAATTTGAAACTTATAAAACAAAAAAAATCAAAACAAATAAACTGGAAGAGAGGGAGTATACCGTAGGATGTGTCCCATACGAAAAAAAGTCCCCTGGTTTGTCACCGCGAAGATGTGGTTAGAAAGGAGCACAGCGTCTTCGTACTCGTACGACAACAAATTGGCCGCAAACAGCATGGTCCATCTTTGACCGCCATGTGCAAGGTTCGTGCAAGCAATCGCGATGTCAAACACCGCGATCAGAGTGTAATTTTGGTTGGCGGACGACCTTATCAGGGCTTCCATGATTGCTATCTTCTTCAATCTCACCGTGGTTCCATCGTACCAATTCAGGCGGTGGCCCGTTGCATGGCTGATCCCAATGTTGGACAAAGGTTCTATGGGAATGGTGTCACCATTGTAAATGTTGTGAAAATTGATGTTAGTACCCTCCTGTACATATGCAAGCCAATCTCCACTGGCACCGAGCCTAACCTGTGAAAAAGTGGGCAGCGGGAGAATTAGGAAATGGACACGGAAGTACTCTTTAGAATGCATTTACTATGTAATCAAACTCATCACTTACCTGCTCATCGGACAAAATCCGAGTGCCCCTCAACGTCGGCATCTCAAGGGGTGTCAACTTGCAACTACGGCCTCGCCGCGCCGGAGAGACCCCCAAGGAAACATCCTCGTGCGTTGCACGTAACATCAAGATGCATTTGTATGAGTAGTTTATCTTGTGAGAGAAAAGGATGAACGAGGGAAGGCCTTATTTACAAATGTGGAGAGGGGTGTGGGTACCTTTTTTGCAAAATTGCCATACTTTTCTTCCTATTCGTCAGATATAAATCGGATGGCCTATATTGCAGGATGGCACACACACACCATCATCACCAACTCTGTGTTTTATAAGAGTAGTAGACTAGCAAGATGCTCGTGCGTTGCACGGAACATCAAGATCCATTTGTATGAGTAGTTTCTCTTGTGGGAGAAAAGGATGAATGAGGGATGGCCTTATTTGCAAAGGTGGAGAGGGGTGTGGGTATCATTTTGCAAAATTTCCATAGTTTCCTTCCTATCTGTCAGATATAAATCGAACGACCTATATTGCAGGATGGCAGGCACACCATCATCAACAACTCTGTTTTTTTATAAGAGTAGAGATAGAGACTACTACTACCAATGTGTCGGCCTGTGCGTAATATGGATCCAAAGTAGTAGAATAATACTTGTTCACGGGCTTGAAATATAAACACTCTAGTTTTGATATACATATATCAGTAAAAATAAATCATGCTTCACTCAAAAAATATTCCTCGGGCTGTTTCGATGAGGTGAGGGACGGGTGTGGCTGGTTTGAAGATAACAGGTTTTAAAAAACTTGGAGCTGTTTTTTTTTTTTACATTTTGTAGCATGGCACGGCATCCGGTGCACCTAAGCGTCTGAAAAAATTGAGTTTGGGTCGGTGGCACACCCTGCGGCAAGATGCCTATGTGGGCTTCTTCTATAACTATCAAGATGCTCATGCATTGCAGGGAACATCAAGATGCATTTTTTTACAAAACACCTGTTGTGATTGACCCTTGCAGGAGTAATCCCATGTGTAAAAACTAATGATATCTCTAGAATTTTATCGGAAAAATGGTATCTTTGGAACAAGTTTTCCCTACTACTGTTCCTTGCAGTGAGCAGTATGCAATGCATGTGTCAGCAGACATGACAGCTTGTCCATGGAAGTTGAACCACGACGACTATCGCGTTTCTACCACTCCCACACGCGATTCCCACGACGCCGCTCCAACCCACGGCATGACGTCCCCCGACGTGCGCCTCATCCCTCTCGGCCCCACCGCTCCTCTGCCTTTGTGTGCATGACATGCGGGCCAGGTGAATTGCGGCGACGATAAAGTTTCTACCACAGCCACACCCGTTTGGACATGGTTTGCCTGCTCCGTTCCTGTGCTCTGTTCCGTACTCCCGCACCATTGAATTTTCACCCAGCGGTTGTGACACATTTCGTCCCGGGCATCAATTCTCAGCTGGAGTACTTCTGTACTATAGGTAGTACATGCCGGTGTGGCCATCTACGCCTCGTAACGCCTCGACGCCCAGCTGTGGCACCCTCGCCACGGCCACGCCACCACCGGCCGGTTCATCTCGAACGAGTGAGTCACGAACCACTCCACCACCATGAGAATAACATGTGGGCCAGCCGCATTTAAGGTCCACATGTCATTGACTCATAGGCCGGTGCACTAAGCCACTAAAGCTCGGTCCCGTGGGCCCCGAGAGGGAAATGTAACTCCCGCGGCAAGCCTTGTGGTGCTCCCGCAGTACGAACTCGTGCCAAACCCGGAATTTGTTTCTTACTACTACCAATGTGCCAGCACGTGCGTTGCAATGGATCCAAAGTACATCTATTTAGTGGAGTGCACTCTAAACACATTATCTATTTATTTTTCTCTAGCCTTTCCTAGCCATGCAACCAAGCCACATGTATAAATTGTAACATTTGGTTCTAGTCCTTGGCACGATCGATAGATAGAAATAACGATTGGAAACGCGAGGGCGGGGCTTTTCCGTCAGATAAGCAGGGTAGTAGCTAGGTTGGCGAATCGTCGGTTTGGTCACATGCGGTCCGACATGTTCTAGTGTTTCTAGCAAGATGCCCGTGCGTTGCATGAAGTTGATGGAAAAGGTAAGCACAACTTATAAATTGACGGACGGAGTACTAGTTACAGTTATGCATATAATTAAGCAAAGGGATCGCACATGTCTGTATTGACTGGAACGAGAATGCAATAGCACAATAAGAATTAAGGCCACGATGATGCGATCACAGTGGTGGTTACAGGAAGCAAGAAGAAAGATGCATCCATCAACGTACGACCTCCTCCTCCTCAACTCAGTGCGCTGGGCCACCGACCGGGGGCTAAGGAGCGGCGGCTTTTGTGGTGAGGTCAAGGTGCTTCTCAGCAAAGGCACCCAAGGCTTCCAGCCAGTTGAGGAAGGCCAACATCATAGCGTCCTCACTGGCCTCGTAGATACCTATGTACATGATTTTCTCGTACACGTGGATGTGTAGGTCGATGAATTCTTGCAAGGTCAGGCGCCTCGCGGCGAGCGCGACCTCCAGGTGGACATTCTTCGTGGCGTCGGCGGGCAGTCGCAGGGCCACCAGTGCTTGAAAGAGGTTCCGGCCATGGAGGCCGATTTGGGTGGCAGGCAATGAGGACCCCGGGCCGCGGGCTGGAGGAGTACGGCGATGTCGTCCGCGAGCTTCTTGACGATGGTGAACTTGTTGGTGGTGGCAACGATCATCTAGTCCAACTGAGAGCCGTAGTTGGCGTCGACGATGGCCATCCACCAGCTGGTCGCCAACACCGTCTGGAGACGATCCTCGGCGCCATGCCATAGGCCGGCATCGTGGACCATCTGGCACAGCCGCTGGCCACTCGCGTGCATCGCCGCCATGGGTCTAGAGTGAGCCCTTTTGCGCTTAGTGTCGGTGTCAAAACCGGCGGATCTCGGGTAGGGGGTCCCGAACTGTGCGTCTAAGGCGGATGGTAACAGGAGGCGGGGGACACAATGTTTACCCAGGTTTGGGCCCTCTCGATAGAGGTAATACCCTACTTCCTGCTTGATTGATCTTGATGATATGAGTATTACAAGAGTTGATCTACCACGAGATCGTAGAGGCTAAACCCTAGAAGCTAGCCTATGATTATGATTGTTGTTCTTGTCCTACGGACTAAACCCTCCGGTTTATATAGACACCGGAGGGGGCTAGGGTTACACAGAGTCGGTTACAAGGGAGGAGATCTACATATCCAAATTTCCAAGCTTGCCTTCCACGCAAAGGAGAGTCCCACCCGGACACGGGACGGAGTCTTCAATCTTGTATCTTTATAGTCCAACAGTCCGGCTAGAGTATATAGTCCGGCTGTCCGAGGACCCCCTAATCCAGGACTTGAAGGAAATATGCCCTAGAGGCAATAATAAAGTATTATATATTTCCTTATATCATGATAAATGTTTATTATTCATGCTAGAATTGTATTAACCGGAAACATAATACATGTGTGAATACATAGACAAACAGAGTGTCACTAGTATGCCTCTACTTGACTAGCTCGTTAATCAAAGATGGTTATGTTTCCTAGCCATAGACATGAGTTGTCATTTGATTAACGAGATCACCTCATTAGGAGAATGACGTGATTGACTTGACCCATTCCGTTAGCTTAGCACCCGATCGTTTAGTATGTTGCTATTGCTTTCTTCATGACTTATACATGTTCCTATGACTATGAGATTATGCAACTCCCATTTACCGGAGGAACACTTTGTGTGCTACCAAACGTCACAACGTAACTGGGTGATTATAAAGGTGCTCTACAGGTGTCTCCAAAGGTACTTGTTGGGTTGGCGTATTTCGAGATTAAGATTTGTCACTCCGATTGTCGGAGAGGTATCTCTGGGCCCACTCGGTAATGCACATCACTATAAGCCTTGCAAGCATTGTGACTAATGAGTTAGTTGCGGGATGATGTATTACGGAACGAGTAAAGAGACTTGCCGGTAACGAGATTGAACTAGGTATCGAGATACCGACGATCGAATCTCGGGCAAGTAACATACCAATGACAAAGGGAACAACGTATGTTGTTATGCGGTCTGACCGATAAAGATCTTCGTAGAATATGTGGGAGCCAATATGGGCATCCAGGTCCCGCTATTGGTTATTGACCAGAGAGGTGTCTCGGTCATGTCTACATAGTTCTCGAACCCAAAGGGTCCGCACGCTTAAAGTTACGATGACAGTTTTATTATGAGTTTATATGTTTTGATGTACCGAAGGTTGTTCGGAGTCCCGGATGTGATCACGGACATGACGAGGAGTCTCGAAATGGTCGAGACGTAAAGATTGATATATTGGACGACTATATTCGGACACCGGAAGTGTTCCGGAGAAGTTTCGGATTAAACCGGAGTGCCGGAGGGTTACCGGAACTCCCCGGGGAAGTATTGGGCCTTAGTGGGCCTTGAGGGGAGAGAGAGGGCAGCAGCCAGGAGGTGGTGCGCCCCCTCCCAGGAGGAGTCCTAGTTGGACTAGGAGAGGGGGGCGCAGCCCCCTTTCCCTCTCCCTCTCCCTCTCTTTCCTTCCCCCCTTCTTTTCCTAGTAGGACTAGGAAAGGGGAGTCCTACTCCTACTAGGAGGAGGACTCCCCCCCTCTCCTTGGCGCGCCCATAGGCAGCTGGCCTCCCCCTTGCTCCTTTATATACGGGGGCAGGGGGCACCTCTATACACACTTGATATACGATATTTTAGCCGTGTGCGGTGCCCCCCTCCACCAGATTACACCTCGATAACACCGTCGCGGAGCTTAGGCGAAGCCCTGCGTCGGTGGAACATTATCATCGTCACCACGCCGTCGTGCTGACAAAACTCTCCCTCAACACTTGGCTGGATCGGAGTTCGAGGGACGTCATCGAGCTGAACGTGTGTAGAACTTGGGGTGCCGTACGTTCGGTACTTGATCGGTCAGATCGTGAAGACGTACGACTACATCAACTGCGTTGTGATAACGCTTCCGCTGTCGGTCTACGAGGGTACGTGGACAACACTCTCCCCTCTCATTTGCTATGCATCACCATGATCTTGCGTGTGCGTAGGAAATTTTTTGAAATTACTACGTTCCCCAACAGTGGTATCAGAGCCAGGTTTTATGCGTTGATGCTATGCACGAGTAGAACACAAGTGAGTTGTGGACGATATAAGTCATACTGCTTACCAGCATGTCATACTTTGGTTCAGCGATATTGTGAGAAGAAGCGGTCCGGACCGACATTACGCGTACGCTTACGCGAGACTGGTTTCACCGTTCGGAGCACTCGTTGCTTAAAGGTGACTGGCGGGTGTCTGTCTCTCTCACTTTAGTTGAACCGAGTGTGGCTACGCCCGGTCCTTGCGAAGGTTAAAACAGCACCAACTTGACAAACTATCGTTGTGGTTTTGATGCGTAGGTAAGAACGGTTCTTGCTAAGCCCGTAGCAGCCACGTAAAACATGCAACAACAAAGTAGAGGACGTCTAACTTGTTTTTGCAGGGCATGTTGTGATGTGATATGGTCAAGACATGATGTGATATAATGTGTTGTATGAGATGATCATGTTTTGTAACCGAGTTATCGGCAACTGGCAGGAGCCATATGGTTGTCGCTTTATTGTATGAGATGCAATCGCCATGTAATAGTTTTACTTTATCACTAAGCGGTAGCGATAGTCGTAAAAGCAATAAGTTGGCGAGACGACAACGATACTATGATGGAGATCAAGGTGTCGAGCCGGTGACGATGGTGATCATGACGGTGCTTCGGAGATGGAGATCACGAGCACGGTGCTTCGGAGATGGAGATCACAAGCACAAGATGATGATGGCCATATCATATCACTTATATTGATTGCATGTGATGTTAATCCTTTATGCATCTTATCTTGCTTTGTTTGACGGTAGCATTATAAGATGATCTCTCACTAAAATTTCAAGACAAAAGTGTTCTCCCTGAGTATGCACCGTTGCGAAAGTTCTTCGTGCTGAGACACCACGTGTTAATCGGGTGTGATAGGCTCTACATTCAAATACAACGGGTGCAAAACAGTTGCACACGCGGAATACTCAGGTTAAACTTGACGAGCCTAGCATATGTACAGATATGGCCTCGGAACACAGAGACCGAAAGGTCGAGCGTGAATCATATAGTAGATATGATCAACATAGTGATGTTCACCATTGAAACTACTCCATCTCACGTGTTAATCGGACATGGTTTAGTTGCTTTGGATCACGTAATCACTTAGATGATTAGAGGGATGTCTATCTAAGTGGGAGTTCTTAAGTAATATGATTAACTGAACTTAAATTTATCATGAACTTAGTCCTGATAGTATTTTGCAAATTATGTTGTAGATCAATAGCTCGCGTTGTTGCTTCCCTGTGTTTATTTTTGATATGTTCCTAGAGAAAAATTATGTTGAAAAATGTTAGTAGCAAAGATGCGGATTGGATCCGTGATGTGAGGATTATCCTCATTGCTGCACAGAAAAATTATGTCCTTGATGCACCGCTAGGTGACAGACCTATTGCAGGAGCAGATGCAGACGTTATGAACGTTTGGCTAGCTCAATATGATGACTACTTGATAGTTTAGTGCACCATGCTTAACGGCTTAGAATCGGGACTTCAAAGACGTTTGAACGTCATGGACCATATAAGATGTTCCAGGAGTTGAAGTTAATATTTCAAGCAAATACCCGAGTTGAGAGATATGAAGTCTCCAACAAGTTCTACGGCTAAAAGATGGAGGAGAATCGCTCAACTAGTGAGCATGTGCTCAGATTGTCTGGGTACTACAATCGCTTGAATCAAGTGGGAGTTAATCTTCCAGATAAAATAGTGATTGACAGAATTCTCTAGTCACCATCACCAAGTTAGTAGAACTTCGTGATGAACTATAATATGCAAGGGATGACGAAAGTAATTCCCGAGCTCTTCGTGATGCTGAAATCGACGAAGGTAGAAATCAAGAAAAACATCAAGTGTTGATGGTTAACAAGACAACTAGTTTCAAGAAAAGGGCAAAGGGAAGAAGGGGAACTTCAAAAAGAATGGCAAGCAAGTTGCTACTCAAGTGAAGAAGCCCAAGTCTGTACCTAATCCTGAGACTAAGTGCTTCTACTGCAAAGGGACTGGTCACTGGAGGCGGAACTGGCCCAAGTATTTGGTGGATAAGAAGGATGGCAAAGTGAACAAAGGTATATTGGATATACATGTTATTGATGTGTACTTACTAATGTTTATAGCAACCCCTCAGTATTTGATACTGGTTCAGTTGCTAAAGAGTAGTAACTCGAAAACGGGAGTTGCAGAATAAAAAGAGACTAGTAAAAGGCGAGGTGACGATGTGTGTTGGAAGTAGTTCCAAGATTGATATGATCATCATCGCACACTCCCTATACTTTCGGGATTAGTGTTGAAACTAAATAAGTGTTATTTGGTGTTTGCGTTGAGCATGAATATGATTTGATCATGTTTATTGCAATACGGTTATTCATTTAAGTTAGAGAACAATTGTTGTTCTGTTTACATGAATAAAAACCTTTTATGGTCATACACACCAACGAAAATGGTTTGTTGGATCTCGATCGTAGTGATACACATATTCATAATAATGAAGCCAAAAGATGCAAAGTTAATAATGATAGTGCAACTTATTTGTGGCACTGTCGTTTAGGTCATATTGGTGTAAAGCGCATGAAGAAACTCCATACTGATGGGATTTTGGAATCACTTGATTATGAATCACTTGATGCTTGCGAACCGTGCCTCATGGGCAAGATGACTAAAACGCCGTTCTCCGGAACTATGGAGAGAGCAACAGATTTGTTGGAAATCATACATACAGATGTATGTGGTCCGATGAATATTAAGGCTCGTAGCAGGTATCATTATTTTCTGACCTTCATAGATGATTTGAGCAGATATGAGTATATCTGCTTGATGAAACATAAGTCTGAAACATTTGAAAAGTTCAAAGAATTACAGAGTGAAGTGGAAAATCATCGTGACAAGAAAATAAAGTTTCTATGATCTGATCATAGAGAAGAGTATTTGAGTTACGAGTTTGGCCTTCAGTTAAAACAATGTGAAATAGTTTCACTACTCATGCCACCTCGAACACCATGGTGTAATGGTGTGTCCGAACGTCGTAATCGTACTTTATTAGATATGGTGCGATATATGATGTATCTTACCGATCTACCACTATCGTTTTGGGGTTATGCATTAAAGACAGCTGCATTCACGTTAAATAGGGCACCATCAAAATCTGTTGAGACGACGCCTTATGAACTGAGGTTTAGCAAGAAACCAAAGTTGTCGTTTCTTAAAAGTTTGGGGTTGCGATGCTTATGTGAAAATGTTTTGTCCTTATAAGCTCAAACCCAAATCGGAGAAATGTGTCTTCATAGGATACCCAAAGGAGACAGTTGGGTACACCTTCTATCACAGATCCGAAGGCAAGACATTCGTTGCTAAGAATGGATCCTTTCTAGAGAAGGAGTTTCTCTCGAAAGAAGTGAGTGGGAGGAAAGTAGAACTTGATGAGGTAACTGTACCTGCTCTCTTATTGGAAAGTAGTTCATCACAGAAATCTGTTTCTGCGACACCTACACCAAGTAGTGAGGAAGTTAAAGATAATGATCATGAAACTTCAGATCAAGTTATTACTGAACTTCGTAGGTCAACTAGATCAAGATCCGCACCAGAGTGGTACGATAATCCTGTTCTGGAGGTTATGTTACTAGACCATGACGAACCTACGAACTATGAAGAAGCGATGGTGAGCCCAGATTCCGCAAAATGGCTTGAGGCCATGAAATCTGAGATGAGATCCATGTATGAGAACAAAGTGTGGACTTTGGTTGACTTGCCCGATGATCGGCAAGCAATTGAGAATAAATGGATCTTCAAGAGGAAGACGGACGCTGATAGTAGTGTTACTATCTACAAAGCTAGAATTGTCGAAAAAAGGTTTTCGACAAGTTCAAAGTGTTGACTACGATGAGAGTTTCTCACTCGTATCTATGCTTAAGTCTGTGCGAATCATGTTAGCAATTGCCGCATTTTATGAAATATGGCAAATGGATAAACAAAACTGCATTCCTTAATGGATTTATTAAAGAAGAGTTGTATATGATGCAACCAGAAGGTTTTGTCAATCCTAAAGGTGCTAACAAAATATGCAAGCTCCAGCGATCCATCTATGGACTGGTGCAAGCATCTCGGAGTTGGAATATACACTTTGATAAGTTGATCAAAGAATATAGTGTTATACAGACTTGCGGTGAAGCCTGTATTTACAAGAAAGTGAGTGGGAGCACTACAACATTTCTGATAAGTATATGTGAATGACATATTGTTGATCGGAAATAATGTAGAATTATTCTGCAAAGCATAAAGGAGTGTTTGAAAGAAGTTTTTCAAAGATAGACCTCGGTAAAGCTGCTTACATATTGAGCATCAAGATCTATAGAGATAGATCAAGACGCTTGATAAGTTTTTTTTTTCAATGAGTACATACCTTAACAAGATTTTGAAGTAGTTCAAAATAGAACAGTCAAAGAAAGAGTTCTTGCCTGTGTTACAAGGTGTGAAATTGAGTAAGACTCAAAGCCCGACCACGGCAGAATATAGAAAGAGAATGAAAGTCATTCCCTATGCCTTGGCCATAGGTTCTATAAAGTATGCCATGTTGTGTACCAGATCTATTGTATACCCTACACTGATTTTGGCAAGGGAGTACAATAGTGATCTAGGAGTAGATCACTGGACAGCGGTCAAAATTATCCTTAGTGGAATAAGGAAATGTTTCTCGATTATGGAAGTGACAAAAGGTTCGTCGTAAAGGGTTACGTCGATGCAAGTTTTGACACTAAATCTAGATGACTCTAAGTCTCGGTCTAGATACATATTGAAAGTGGGAGCAATTAGCTAGAGTAGCTCCGTGAAGAGCATTGTAGACATAGATATTTGCAAAATACTTACGGATCTGAATGTGACAGACCCGTTGACTAAAATTATCTCACAATCAAAACATGATCACACCTTAGTACTCTGTGGGTGTTAATCACATAGCGATGTGAACTAGATTATTGACTCTAGTAAACCCTTTGAGAGTTGGTCACATA
>NC_057802.1:452965093-452972578 GCF_018294505.1 Triticum aestivum | reverse complement strand
TGAAAAACCCTACCGAGTGGTGAGCAACCCTCCCACTCGGGGGCTTAGTTGCAGTCCAGTACTCGCCTAAGTTTGAAAAATCCTACCGAGTGGTGAGCAACCCTCTCACTCGAAGGCTTAGCCGCAGTCCAGTACTCGCCTAAGTTTAAAGAAAATCCTACCGAGTGGTGAGCAACCCTCTCACTCGGGGGCTTAGTTGCAGTCCAGCACTCGCCTAAGTTTAAAAAATCCTACCGAGTGGTGAGCAACCCTCTCACTCAAGGGCTTAGCTGCAGTCCAGTACTCGCCTAAGTTTGGAATAGATCCCGATCCACAAGGACGACGAGGTGCAGGTCGACTGCGACCTTCTCCTCAGAACTGCGCCACAAGTACAACATGCGCTCCATCTTGATCTGCAAGGACGAGGAGGTGCAGGTCGACTACGACCTTCTCCTCAGAACTGCGCCACAAGTACAACGTGCGCTCCATCCTGATCCGCAAGGACGACGAGGTGTAGGTCGACTGCGACCTTCTCCTCAGAACTGCGCCACAAGTACAACGTGCGCTCCATCCTGATCCGCAAGGACGACGAGGTGCAGGTCGACTGTGACCTTCTCCTCAGAGCCGCGCCAAAAGTACAACATGCGCTCCATCCTGATCCGCAAGGACGACGAGGTGCAGGTCGACTGTTACCTTCCCCTCAGAGCTGTAGCACAAGTTCAAAGACTATTCCGAGTGAAGAACACGTTCCACTCAAAGGCAAACACAAGCATATTCCGAGATAAACCTAGTTCAGATAAATCCTAAGGTTTCGGACCATGGATTAAAGTACTCAGGCATCAATCCCGAAGGAGTTTAACGAGTACACGATCACTCGTCAGGAGAAGGACTGGCTGGACCGCAGAAACTGTCAAGTTCTATGCTGTCTGCGATGCGAGTGGCGGCGTCAAGGAAAGTATCCATGAAGGACTGGAAAGTGTGCTTTTTGGTGTTAGCAACCTTGAGCTCCGCCATCTTGTCTTCTTTGACATCCTTGTAGTGCACTCGAACCAATGACAGGGCGACATCAGCGCCGCAGCGAGCAGATGATTTCTTCCATTCTTACACTCGGTCAGGTATTTGATTCAGTCGAGCCATCAGAGACTCGAGGTCTTGAGACAGTTCCGCCTGAGGCCAGAGTTCAGCATCAACCCGAGTCATTGCCGCCTTCAGACGGGCAAGATAAGCAACTGCGCTGTCCATGCGAGATTCCAACCGCCGCACATTCATTGCGACATCAGCTTTGAGTGGACAATTTATGGGATCGAGACCCGTCTCGGCCCGCCCAGTTTCTGCTTCAAAGTCCTGGCAAAGTTCTGCACAGTCGAGTAAATAGTGAGTCGACAATATGGTAAAGACCTGTCAATCGACAACAACAATTCAGTCGAACAACAATACCTTCAAGCTTTAAGACCAGTTTTGCAGCAAGCTGACCCAGATAAGATTCTAGCTCGCCCTTCGTGACCTTGAGGTTTCCAATCTCATCAGTCAGCCTGTCCTTGTCTTTCTTTAGTTGCTCGACTTCCCGATTGGCATCAGAGACATCGTTCTTCAGTTTAGAATTCTCTTCTTCTAACTTGCTGACTGAAGCCAGCTTCTTGTCAACAAGCGCCATTTTCTCTCACGCCTCCTTCTGAGCAGCAGCAAGATCCAGATCCTTCTTCTCCAGAGCCTGCTTCATTTTCTCTAAAGAAACAACATTCTTCAGACGAGCTTGAAGTTGACGGTTTTCACTACGCACATCTGTTCGAGTGAAGTCACTTGGTTCAAAGTGACTAAAAACACATGGAAAAGTGCGAGCCGTAAGATGGACAATTGACGATTGATTACCTCCCATGATAGCTGCTTCGACACGAGCGGTCTGGAGGTTCTTCTTGGCCAGTTCCAGATCAAGATTGAGGCTGATTTGCTGCTTTTCAGTTCAGAAAGTTGAGCCCCAAGATCACAAGATTTCTGTAGTGAGCGTATAAGATATATCAGTCGACAGAAACAAAAGACAATCACAGTGAAAGTTGCTCTAAGACTACCGCCGAATCAAACATTCAACGATAGTCTTGGGGACTACACCCAGTGCGTGCACTTAGCGTGCCCCCACTGGTTTGATTCAACACTCGGCATGGTCTGCCCAGCACGAGTCGTAAAAAAGGGGTAGATTCTCAGACCCCGGCCGACTGCCAACAGTGGACCGCGGTCTCGAGGACTACACCCAGTGGGTGCACTTAGCGTGCCCCAACTGGTTCGGTTTAACACTCGGCATGGTCTGCCCAGCACGAGTCGTTTAAGAAAAACACTCGACTCAATCCAAGTCGACTCAAGTGGAAGACCTATACAACTTTAAGACAGACACACCCCAGTGGGTGATCGGATGAGAAATTAGATCAGTCAGAAATCAACTAACCTGGACATTGGTTTGCAGAGCAGCGCTGGCATTGTAGGCCACCTGACTGGCCTCGTGCACCACCTTCATCTGCCCCATCACAAGATTCAGCTGAAGAAGAGCTTCCTTGGCAGCACTCGGCGGGTCGTCTGGAGTTTGGTATGCAGTAAAAAGCGATGATGGCAGGGCAGTCGAAGCAACCACTGGGTCTGATGCGTGGAGTTGTACTGGAGCAGCAGGGGTTTGAGCTGCCGACCCTGATGGGCGATCAGTTGACAACGGGATAGCGAAAGTGACGTTGGTCCGAGCCGGATCTGTGGATCGCTCGACCATCGTCCCAGGCATCAATGTCGACTGAGGAACCTGCACCTCAGGCGCTTTCCTGCTCGGTCCCTTGTCCCTCCTCCTCCTTTCCCTTAGAGGCACGTCTTCTTCATCATCCGGAAGCACGACAACGTCTCGTGGAGCTACAACAAACATAAAACATCAGAGATGCAACCGACGAACAATCCAATTGACAGAATAAATATGAGTCGAGCGGATTTACTAGCTTTGGAGGTAGCCACGTCATCGGTTTCCTCATCGTCTGGGACCTTGTCAATGTCCATATCAGTCGCGGCAGAGGCTGGGCTGAAAAAGTTTACAATCCATTCGGTCAGGACAGAAGAATCAGTAGGTGCAAGAAAACACGGAATGAACATTTACCTAGAGGCAACAGGAACATCCATCTTAATCTTGGGCAGGGTCTTCCGAGCCTTTGAGGGGTTGATCTTGGGCTGCTTGACAATTTTCTCCGTCAGCTCCGGAGTTGAAGATCGAGCGCGTTTCTGCGTTTGGGTGCTCGGGGTCATGGTCTTGCTGCGCCTGCTCGCTGGATCATGGTGCTGCTTGGATCGATCTTCTGAACGAGGCGGTGAATCGACTACCTCCTCGTCGTCCGACTCGTCACTTTCCTCTTCGTCCTCGTCGTCCGGCGACTCCCAATCACCACTCTCCTCCGCGCTTGTCCTCGCCCTCATGATCCTGCTCCAGAGCTTGTTCACCGTTGGGCATTGAGTACATCTCGGTATAAACCTACAAGACAAAGAAGTCGAATGAAAGTCAGTCGGGTTCAAGAGTGGTCGGAAAATGTACCCAAATACAATCGGTTGTAGAGGCCAAACCTTGTCTGGCTGATTACTGTCGCTGAAGGGATCGACTCTCCTGGCGCCCCTGGGGTTGTCCTTGTTTCCTGTGATACTCCTCAGCCATTGGGCCACTGTTTTGTACCTCCTCTGGATGAACCCGAGCGGTCTCGCCGGCTCCAGAATACATCCACATAGAGTGGGCACGAGCCTGGAGCGGCTGGATGCGCCGACTAAGGAATACCTCCAACAAATCCATGCCGGTGACGCCTTGGTTGATCAACTGGACCACCCTCTCTACCAACATGGCTATCTCGACCTTCTCCGTGGCGGTCACTTCCAGCGAGGAAGGGGTCTGAACACGATTGAAGGAAAAAGGGGGAAGTCCAGTCGACTGGCCTGGAGTCACGATATCCTGGCAGTAGAACCAGGTCGACTGCCAGCCCCTGACCAACTCAGGAAGGGTCATTGAAGGGAAAGAACTCCTCTTCATCTTCTAGATACCCAAACCCCCACACATCTGAATAACGTGTGTTTTCTCGTCACTCGAATTCGCTTTCTTCACCGACTGGGAGCGGATAGTGAAAATGTGCTTGAAAAGACCCCAGTGCGGTCGACACCCCAAAAAATTCTCGCACATGGACACGAACGCGGCAAGGTATGTGGTGGTGTTGGGAGAGAAATGATGGAGTTGGGCCCCGAAGAAATTCAAGAAACCCCGGAAAAAAGGGTGCGGTGGAAGCGAGAAGCCGCGGTCGACATGGGTGGCGAGCAGAACACACTCACCCGGTCGCGGCTGCGGCTCCATCTCCCCCTCCGGCAACCGCGCAGCTCCATGGACGATCAGCCCAGACTCAGCCAGCTCATCCAAATCTTCCTGCCGAAGCAAGGATCGGATCCAATCGCCCTGGATCCAACCCGACGGCAGCCCCGACTGCGATGACGACCCCCGATTCACCTTCTTGCCTTTCGACGTCCCCGCCGCCTTCTTCGCACGTTCCAGCGCCGCCGTCTTTTCCTTCCCCATGGTGGCAGAGCGGCGGCGTCGAGAGTGGAGGAGCCGGATGCGGTGGGGAAACAGAGGGAGAAGAAGGGGAATGGACGCGCATAGTGCAGACGCCTCGGCCCCATCACTTTTAAAGACCCACTTCCGAGTGGCTGACGTGTGGGCCCGGGTGATCCTGTCAAATCCCGCAACAGTCGCGCGCGGCGTAGGTGGCGAAAAAGGTGGCGCGGAGATCGAGGCACTCCTGTCTATCCATCCCGCTTACCACGGCGCGCTCCGCCTCGCGCACTTCCCCGAAATTTCGAATCCCGTGAAATCCGGAATACGGCATAACCAATCGCGCCAAAGATTTCGCGTCAAAAATAACACACGACGGATGACGTTATAAATCCAATCGGCAACTTCTAAATCGGTCAAGGCGACTGAAACGAAGCCGAAGTTCCAACATGGGCCTCCGTTCAAACATGAATAGTTGTGAAGCACAAGAGTCGAAGCAAGGTCAACTTCAACCTTCTTTTCACTCGGACCTCAATCCATTCGGGGGCTAATGATGATGATATAGACCTGGGGTAGGGTCATAGGCCTGACCTATACGCCTTATCCAAGGTCACTATCGTAGAAGCAAAGAAGCTCAAGAGACAACAGGGAGGGCCCAACAAAGGTGTCGAGTGCAATCCACTCGAACGATCAGCTACTCGGAGACCTCTCCTTCCTGAAGTCGCTCGACCAATCGACCACTCGACCATATAAGAAACCACTCGACCTATTGAAGACCAGGAGTCATCTGGAACAGCAACGGACGAGCGTTCACTCTATAGTCTTTAAGGCCATTAAGGCATTTAAGGCTGGCGTTACCAGTAAGACCTCATCTTTATGTAGATTGAACCCTTGGCAACAGGAGGACGGCTGGGGTCCAGGCGTTCACTATATAAGCCACCCCTCCTCTGGGACAAGGGTTACCACCCCTATAACACACACATGCATAATCCAGTCGACCGCCTCCGGGCACTGAGACGTAGGGCTATTACTTCCTCCGCGAACTCATAAAACTTGTGTGTGCAACTTCTCCATAGCTAGGATCTTGCCTCTTCATACCTACCCCCATTCTACTGTCAGTCTTAGATCCACGACAACGCGCGGGGCGGCCGAGTCATGATGTGCGAGGTGGTCGAATGATGAAGACATGCAACACTGAGTGGCAACGCGCGGGGCGGCCGAGTGGTGAAGATGTGCACAACCAAGTGACGACGCGCGGGGCGGCCGAGTCATGATGTGCGAGGTGGTCGAATGTAGGACTACATATCCAGCCAAGTGGCAACGCACGGGGCGGCCGAGGGGCACGGATGTGTACAACAGAGTGACGACGCTCGGGGCGGCCGAGTGGTGAAGACGTGCACAACCGAGTGGCGACGTGCGGGACGGCCGAGTGGTGATGACATGCACAACGGAGTGGCGCCACGCGGGGCGGTCGCGTGAGGATGCGCGAGGTGGCCGAGTGAAGGACTATGTGTCCAGCCAAGTGGTGATGCGCGGAGTGGCCGAGTGACGACGCGCGGGGTAGCCAAGTGAAAGATTGCGTGTCCACCCAAGTGGCTGAAATGGTCTTTGAAGGAGTTAGCCAGATGCTTTCGAAGCTAATGTAGCGACGAGGTCGGTGTAGTGTGGTTGTGACGCAACAAGACTGGTGTGACAACTGAGTCTGAGTTGGAATGAAGATGGCGCGCAGAGCGTCTGGGTGATTATAAAACTTGGCAAAGTGCTAGATCGAATGCACTTGTTGAAGTGAAGGATCTGACTAGTAATGAAGTACTCGACCACTCAGGAGAGTGTCATTCCAATTGAGATGCAACCCCCCAGTGCGGCGTAGCCCCCGAGCGTACTACAGGCTTCGACAACGGACATGTCGAAATACGAGAAATATAGTTTTGAATGGATGATTTGCAATTCATCAAGTCGGACTCGGGTAAAGATGAGGAGAAGCTTCCGAGTGATGCTCGAAAGTGGCAAACTCGCAAAGGAGTGAAGTGTGAAGTTTAATTATAAAAGGGACTTATCTGTCTCATGCCTGATGAGGTCTATATCTTGATACGATGAAGAGGATTCCACGGAGGGGTTGGCCGGATGTGTTTGAAGTCAACAGAGCGACAAGGTCAGTGTTGTGGTGCGCTGGGACCGGTACGGTGACCGAGTCCGAGCAGCTATGAAGTTGGCGCATAGGGCCGTCGAGTGATCGCGTAAGTTGTGTAAAAAATGGCACAAGCCAACAAAATAATTTCTCGAGGAAATTTGATGTGTGCTGAAATGATTTGTGTGAATAACACCCATAGACACCCGCTGGGAGTGCAAGGGACTTGCTGGTTAACCAGCAAGAGTCTGAAAGAGCGAAGGATCCATTCGAACTTGTCGAAGCGACGGATCCGACTGAACTCATTGGAATACTGGCTCAAATAAAACGGAAGTGTAGTGTTTCGACAGAGTTGCAGCCCCGGAGGACCGTTGCAAACTCAAAATGAAGAACGACACATGGTGTTCGTGAATGATGTATGCGAAAAAATGAAAGTTGGACTCGGGAGTCACATAACCAGTACTAAGCAAGTATGTGAAAATAAGCAGCCGAGCGTAGAGGTACACTCGGTGGCGTGGCCTCCGAGTGAACGTGATGTGTGAATTACGGGATACTCGGGAAGACGGAAATAACATAATGTAAAATGACATAACTGTCTGAAGGCGCGCGAGTGGCCGAGTGGTGATGAGGCGACCAACCGAGTGGCGACGCGCGGGGCGGCCGAGTGATGATGAGGTGACCAACCGAATGGTGACGCGTGGGGCGGCCGAATGGTGATGAGCTGACCAACCGAGTAGCGACGCGCGGGGCGGCCGAGTGGTTATGAGGTGACCAACCGAGTGGCGACGCGCGGGACAGCCGAGTGGTGATGAGGTGACCAACCGATGGCGACGCG